>NW_026280255.1:0-13972 GCF_023373465.1 Oncorhynchus keta | reverse complement strand
CAGTGTTCCATTATTAAAGTGACCAGTGTTCCATTATTAAAGTGACCAGTGTTCCATTATTAAAGTGACCAGTGTTCCATTATTATAGTGACCAGTGTTCCATTATTATAGTGACCAGTGTTCCATTATTAAAGTGACCAGTGATCCATTATTAAAGTGACCAGTGATTCTATGTCTATAGGACATCAGCTTCTAAGGTGCAGGGTTGCGTAACCGGGTGGAAGCCGGCTAGTGATGGATATTTAACAGTCTGGTGGCACTGTGTTTTCCACGAAGCGGATGAAGAAGGTGTTTAGTTTGTCCGGAAGCAAGACGTCGGTGTCCGCGACGTGGCTGGTTTTCCCTTTGTAATCCATGATTGTCTGTAAGACCCTGCCACATAACGCCTTGTCTGAACCGTTGAATTGCAACTCCATTTTGTTTCTGTATTGCTGTTTTGCCAGTTTCATTGCCTTACTGAGGGAATAACTACACTGTTTGTATTCAACCATATTCCCAGTCACCTTGCCGTGGTTAAATGCGGTGGTTCACGCTTTCAGTTTTACGCTAATGCTGCCATCTATCCACGGTTTCTGGTTTGGGTAGATTTTAATATACAGGTACAATATTTCCTTCAACACTTCCTGATTACCTCAGTCACCATATCTGTGTATTCGTCAATGTTATTCTCAGAGGCTAGCCGAACGTATCCAAGTCTGCGTGATCAAAACAATATCTCCTCTCCTCTCTCCTCTCTCCCCTCTCTCCTCTCTCTCGCTTGTGTAGAGGTGCAATGTAATGAGGAGCAGGCCCCAGTCTGTCTATCTGTCCCGTCTAACCCTGTTCTCCGTCTCTCTCTCTCTCTCTAGATAGTAGAGGAGCACTGTAGTGTGCAGCAGAGTCGCAGGCCCCAGTCTGTCTATCTGTCCCGTCTAACCCTGTTCTCCGTCTCTCTCTCTCTAGATAGTAGAGGAGCACTGTAGTGTGCAGCAGAGTCGCAGGGCCCAGGCAGAGCCCATCAGTCTAGACAGTTGTCTGAAGGCCTTCACCAGTGAGGAGGAGCTGGGAGAGGATGAGCTCTACTACTGCTCCAAGTGCAAGACCCACCGCCTGGCCACCAAGAAACTGGACCTGTGGAGGCTGCCGCCTATACTGGTCAGAACACTGACACACACACTGTCTACTGTAGTTAGATGTAATGAGGCTACCGCCCATACTGGTTAGCACATTGACACACGGTGTAGACTAGCAAGACTAGTACCCACCATCGCTCCAGTACCCACCATCGCTGCAGTGCCCACCATCGCTGCAGTGCCCACCATCGCTGCAGTACCCACCATCGCTGCAGTGCCCACCATCGCTACAGTGCCCAGTGCCCACCATCGCTGCAGTGCCCACCATCGCTGCAGTGCCCACCATCGCTACAGTGCCCACCATCGCTACAGTGCCCACCATCGCTGCAGTACCCAATACCCACCATCGCTGCAGTGCCCACCATCGCTGCAGTACCCAACATCGCTACAGTACCGAACATCGCTACAGTGCCCACCATCGCTACAGTGCCCACCATCGCTACAGTGCCCACCATCGCTACAGTACCCACCATCGCTGCAGTGCCCACCATCGCTAGAGTGCCCACCATCGCTAGAGTACCCACCATCGCTAGAGTGCCCACCATCGCTAGAGTGCCCACCATCGCTAGAGTGCCCACCATCGCTAGAGTGCCCACCATCGCTAGAGTGCCCACCATCGCTAGAGTGCCCACCATCGCTAGAGTGCCCACCATCGCTAGAGTGCCCACCATCGCTACAGTGCCCACCATCGCTACAGTGCCCACCATCGCTACAGTGCCCACCATCGCTACAGTGCCCACCATCGCTACAGTACCCACCATCGCTAGAGTGCCCACCATCGCTAGAGTGCCCACCATCGCTAGAGTGCCCACCATCGCTAGAGTGCCCACCATCGCTACAGTGCCCACCATCGCTACAGTGCCCACCATCGCTGCAGTGCCCACCATCGCTACAGTGCCCACCGTAGCGATGGTGGGCACCCTAGCGATGGTGGGCACTCTAGCGATGGTGGGTACTGTGTACTGCAGCGATGGTGGGTACAGTACCCACCATCGCTACAGTGCCCACCATCGCTACAGTGCCCACCGTAGCGATGGTGGGCACCCTAGCGATGGTGGGCACTCTAGCGATGGTGGGTACTGTGTACTGCAGCGATGGTGGGTACAGTACCCACCATCGCTGCAGTACCCACCATCGCTGCAGTACCCACCATCGCTGCAGTACCCACCATCGCTACAGTACCCACCATCGCTACAGTACCCACCATCGCTACAGTACCCACCATCGCTACAGTACCCACCATCGCTGCAGTACCCACCATCGCTACAGTACCCACCATCGCTACAGTACCCACCATCACTACAGTACCCACCATCGCTACAGTACCCACCATCGCTGCAGTACCCACCATCGCTGCAGTACCCACCATCGCTGCAGTGCCCACCATCGCTACAGTACCCACCATCGCTACAGTACCCACCATCACTACAGTACCCACCATCGCTACAGTACCCACCATCGCTCCAGTACCCACCATCGCTGCAGTGCCCACCATCGCTACAGTACCCACCATCGCTGCAGTACCCACCATCGCTACAGTACCCACCATCGCTACAGTACCCACCATCGCTACAGTACCCACCATCGCTGCAGTACCCACCATCGCTACAGTACCCACCATCGCTACAGTACCCACCATCGCTACAGTACCCACCATCGCTACAGTACCCACCATCGCTACAGTACCCACCATCGCTACAGTGCCCACCATCACTACAGTACCCACCATCGCTACAGTACCCACCATCGCTACAGTACCCACCATCGCTACAGTACCCACCATCGCTACAGTCCCCACCATCGCTACAGTACCCACCATCGCTACAGTACCCACCATCGCTACAGTGCCCACCATCGCTACAGTACCCACCATCGCTGCAGTACCCACCATCGCTACAGTACCCACCATCGCTGCAGTGCCCACCATCGCTGCAGTGCTCAGTACCCACCATCGCTATCGCTACAGTACCCACCATCGCTACAGTACCCACCATCGCTGCAGTGCTCAGTACCCACCATCGCTATCGCTACAGTACCCACCATCGCTACAGTACCCACCATCGCTACAGTACCCACCATCGCTATCGCTAGAGTGCCCACCATCGCTAGAGTGCCCACCATCGCTAGAGTGCCCACCATCGCTAGAGTGCCCACCATCGCTAGAGTGCCCACCATCGCTACAATGTAAACAGAAAGATGAACATCACTTTATTGGTCAATTGCACAGAAAGTCCAACTGAAATGTGACTTCCTCTTTTAAACCAACCCTTCCCAAAGACACACATACATTTAGAGGTTTTGGAGAGGTGGGGTTGGGCTGCCACACTGTGGAGCTGGTGCAGTGGTTGTGGGTTAAGTGCCTTGCTGAAGGGCACAATGGGCAGGCAATGGCTTCTAGGATTTGATATCAGAAACCCTCCGCTTACCAACTCACTTGCCGGGCAGATTTTTTTCCCGTTGGACTCTGGCTTCGAACTGGCAACCCCTCCGTCTGCTGGCTCACCTCTCTAACCGCTAGGGCTACCTGACGTCTCTGTACATGAATCTACATCCGAGTGTTTTTTTCAATACTTCACGTTGTTCTTTATTTGCAGATAGTACACCTGAAGAGGTTCCAGTTTGTGAATGGCCGCTGGATCAAGTCTCAGAAGATCGTCCAGTTTCCCAGAGAGAGTTTTGACCCTAGTGTTTACCTGGCTCCCGGAGCGCGGCGGGGGCTTAGCAGGCTACACGGTCTGCAGAGCCGCAGCGAGGAAGGCTATGAGGATAAGAGGAGGAGAAACGGTCTCCATCTCCGCCCTGCTACGTATTCTCAACATCCTCAAAGGTCTGTCTCTGTCGTCTCAAATAGCACCTATTCCTTTAGTGCATAGTCCCTATGGACCTTAATTCAAATATGAGCTTTCTCTATGGGAATAGGGCCCATAAAATCTGTTCAAAGTAGTGCACTATAGGAATAGGGTTCTGGCTAAAGTAGTGCTATATAGGGAATAGGGTGCCATTTGAGGCACTCCTCTCTCAATGGAATCTTGCTGCTTTTCGGTCATTCAAGCCGACTGTTGATTCCAAGTCCCTGATTTTAGCTTGATGGCAAGTCATCTGCAGTGGTTTTCTGTTGTTAAACAAACCAGTCCTTCAGAGTGAGATAATAAAACCAGAGAAAGCGTGTATTTATTTCTGTTCATTAGGGTACAACACGATACACCGCATAGCCCCATATACCCAGGAAGGATTAGGTCGAGCTGTTTTACTGAGCCCCGCTCTCTCCCTCTCTCTTCATCTGTTTCCACAGCCTCTCCAGCGTCAGGCAGGAAGTCAGCCCCTCCCTCCTTCATCAGCCGTACCAGCAGCCCCTGCAGCAGCCCCAAGACAGGAGGAGGCAGTCCAGGGGGCGCGGGCCACAGACAGACCCACCTCAGGCTCCCCCAGCTGGCCAGCCGCCACCGCCTCTCCAACAGCAAGGAGAACCTGGAGGGTAGTACCAGGGAGAGGGGCAGCGGCCCTGACACAGAGCCCAGGGAGGGATCACCGCAGGCGGACACGGAGGGTGGGCTCGTGGGGGTGATGAGTGGAGGTTTTGGGGAGGTCGGGGTGAGAAGCGGGCCAGAGATGTCCACCACAGATGCGCCCAGCAGCCTCAGTAATGTTATCGTGATGAACGGGGACAGCGGTGGCCATAGCAACGAGGTACTAAGCACGGAGGCCAGTACGGAGCCCAGCACGGACCTAGAGACCACTGCAACAGCCCAGCTGCACCAAAGAGACAACAGCCTGGAGAACATCTACAACTTGTATGCAATTTCAGTGAGTACTTCCAAAACTGCTTGGAGTTTAGCCTCCTAACCTATGCCTCGGGAAGATTGATTTAGTTTGATATGAATCAAATCAAAATCAAATCACATTGTATTGGTCACATACACATGGTGAGCAGATGTTATTGCGAGTGTAGCGAAATGCTTGTGCTTCTAGTTCCCGACAGTCCAGTAATATCTAACAATTCCACAACAACTACCTAGTTTGCCCCCGGTGATGCTTTGTGCAGACCGCACCACCCTCTGGAGTGCCTTGTGGTTGAGGGCGGTGCAGTTGCCGTACCAGGCGGTGATGCAGCCCGACAGGATGCTCTCAATTGTAAAATTTGTGAGGGTTTTAGGTGACAAGCCACATTTCTTCAGCCTTCAGTTGAAGAGGCGCTGTTGCGCATTCTTCACCACGCTGTCTGTGTGGGTGGACCATATCTGTTTGTCAGTGATGTGTACACCGAAGAACTTAAAACTTTACACCTTCGCTACTGCTGTCCCGTTGATGTGGATAGGGGGGTGCACCCTCTGCTGTTTCCTGAAGTCCACGATCATCTCCTTTTTGTTTTGTTGACGTTGAGTGAGAGGTTATTTTCCTGACACCACACTCCGAGGGCCCTCACCTCCTCCCTATCGGCTGTCTCGTCGTTGTTGGTAATCAAGCCCACTACTGTTGTCATCTGCGAACTTGATGATTGAATTGGAGGCGTGCATGGCCACGCAGTCATGGTTGAACAGGGAGTACAGGAGGGGGCTGAGCACGCACCCTTGTGGAGCCCCTGTGTTGAGGATCAGCGAAGTGGAGATTTGAGATTTGTTGAAGGCACCTGGGAGAGGCCCGTCAGGAAGTCCAGGACCCAGTTGCACAGGGCAGGGTTCAGACCCAGGGCCTCAACCTTAATGATGAGCTTGGAGGGTACTATGGTGTTGAATGCTGAGCTGTAGTCGATGAACAGCAATCTTACATAGGTATTCCTCTTGTCCAGATGGGATAGGGCAGTGTGTAGTGTGATGGCGATTGCTTCGCCTGTGGATCTATTGGGGCGGTGCGCAAATTGAAGTGGGTCTAGGGTGTAAGGTAGAGGTGATATGATCCTTGACTAGTCTCTCAAAGCCACTTCATGAATACAGAAGTGAGCGCTACGGGCGATAGTCATTTAGTTCAGTTATCTCTGCCTTCTTGGGTTTTATTTTATTTTATTTCACCTTTATTTAACCAGGTAGGCTAGTTGAGAACAAGTTCTCATTTGCAACTGCGACCTGGCCAAGATAAAGCATAGCAGTGTGAACAGACAACACAGAGTTACACATGGAGTAAACAATTAGTCTATATACAGTCTATATACATTGTGCAAAAGGCATGAGGAGGTAGGCGAATAATTACAATATTGCAGATTAACACTGGAGTGATAAATGATCAGATGGTCATGTACAGGTAGAGATATTGGTGTGCAAAAGAGCAGAAAAGTAAATAAATATAAACAGTATAAAAACAGTATGGGGATGAGGTAGGTGAAAATGGGTGGGCTATTTACCAATAGACTATGTACAGCTGCAGCGATCGGTTAGCTGTTCAGATAGCAGATGTTTGAAGTTGGTGAGGGAGATAAAAGTCTCCAACTTCAGCGATTTTTGGAATTCGTTCCAGTCACAGGCAGCAGAGAACTGGAACAATTTGGGTCCAGGGTGTCTCCCCCTTTGAAGAGGGGGATGACTGCGGCAGCTTTCCAATCCTTGGGGATCTCAGACGATATGAAAGAGAGATTGAACAGGCTGGTAATAGGAGTTGCGACAATGGCGGCGGATAGTTTCAGAAATAGAGGGTCCAGATTGTCAAGCCCAGCTGATTTGTACGGGTCCAGGTTTTGCAGCTCTTTCAGAACATCTGCTATCTGGATTTGGGTAAAGGAGAACCTGGAGAGGCTTGGGCGAGTAGCTGCGGGGCGGAGCTGTTGGCCGAGGTTGGAGTAGCCAGGCGGAAAGCATGGCTACTGGGTGGGTACAGGAACAACGGTGGCCGTCTTGAAGCATGTGGGGACAGCAGACTGGTACAGGGAGAGATTGAATATGTGGGAAAACACACCAGCCAGCTGGTCTGTGCATGCTCTGAGGACGCGGCTGGGGACGGCGTCTGGGACGGCAGCCCTGCGAGGGTTAAATCATTCTGGATTAGAAAGCCTCTGAACCAAATGGCACCCTATTCCCTACATAGTGCACCCTATTCCCTACATAGTGCACCCTATTCCCTACATAGCGCACCCTATTCCCTACATAGCGCACCCTATTCCCTACATAGTGCACCCTATTCCCTACATAGTGCACCCTATTCCCTACATAGTGCACCCTATTCCCTACATAGTGCACCCTATTCCCTATATAGTGCACCCTATTCCCTATATAGTGCACCCTATTCCCTATATAGTGCACCCTATTCCCTATATAGTGCACCCTATTCCCTATATAGTGCACCCTATTCCCTGTATAGTGCACCCTATTCCCTATATAGTGCACCCTATTCCCTATATAGTGCACCCTATTCCCTATATAGTGCACCCTATTCCCTATATAGTGCACCCTATTCCCTATATAGTGCACCCTATTCCCTACATAGTGCACCCTATTCCCTACATAGTGCACCCTATTCCCTACATAGTGCACTATGTGCCATTCAGTTATCATGGGAGGTAATAGGAGGTTCTCTCTCTGTCTCCACAGTGCCATTCAGGTATCATGGTAATAGGAGGTTCTCTCTCTGTCTCCACAGTGCCATTCAGGTATCATGGGAGGTAATAGGAGGTTCTCTCTCTGTCTCCACAGTGCCATTCAGTTATCATGGGAGGTAATAGGAGGTTCTCTCTCTGTCTCCACAGTGCCATTCAGGTATCATGGTAATAGGAGGTTCTCTCTCTGTCTCCACAGTGCCATTCAGGTATCATGGGAGGAGGACACTATGTGACCTATGCCAAAAACCCCAACAACAAATGGTACTGTTACAACGACAGCAGCTGTAAGGTAAGAACACACACACACACACACACACCCTCGACTAATAGACAATTAATCTAGCAAACCAGTTAGTAACTTTTGAAGCCAAAACGAGCCATTTTTAAAGCGCGTGCTTGTTTGCCGTGTCCTCCCTAGGAAGTGCACTCGGAGGAGATGGACACGGACTCCGCCTACATCCTGTTCTATGAGCAGCAGGCGGTGGACTTCTCTCAGTTCCTGCCAAAGACTGACGGCAAGAAGATGGCCGACACCACTAGCATGGACGAGGACTTTGAGTCTGACTACAAAAAGTACTGTGTCCTTCAGTGATTTCACGATCACACAGTCTTCCACCGACCTAGCGGTCAACCGTCAACCGTCAGCATTATGCCTGGAACTCCTGGACAGACGGAAAGGACACAGTGCTTCTTCAGCCGGTCTCAGCTGGGCTCCCAGGAAGCACAAAATGGTGTCTTTTGGCCGAGTCATCACAAACTGAACCACTTGATTGCCGGAGCGGTTGTCATGGTTTCGGATACCGCAAGATACCCCCTTGTTGTTCTGTCAAGAGAACAACATTGAAGACCCATTTTTTTTTTAAAGCACTAAGCTGTTGCACATTGAGCCTGAGGAAACTCTCGTGTGTGTGTGTGTGTGTGTGTGTGTGTGTGTGTGTGTGTGTGTGTGTGTGTGTGTGTGTGTGTGTGTGTGTGTGTGTGTGTGTGTGTGTGTGTGTGTGTGTGTGTGTGTGTGTTATATTGTCAGCACATGAGCTGATATTGCTTCCTTGTTGCGCATATTTGTCCCCTGCAGCCATCAAAACGTGTCCACATACCTACATAATGTCTGTCTCTATAACTCACTATAGTGAAACGGTAGAGATTATACTAATATTATTTTAGCGATTTAAAAGGGGTTCTCCAAAGGTTTTAATTTTTCCTTCTTCAGTAATGATACTGTCATTTAAAAAAAAGAAACCTCCTAATTCTACCTCACTGCATTTCATTGGCCAATTGGAACGGCCAAATATTTTTGACAGTATTAAAACCTCACCCACTTCCTCCTTTTGATGACCGCACACACACACACACACACACACACTTTGAAAAATAATCATCTCCCTTTATGAAGAAAGATTCCACCAAATTGTGGGGGTTGACCTTAATTTGACCCCTTGCCAAGCAACTTCCTAAAACAAAAAAGTGCAATTGCTGATCAATGTACTCACGACATCGAATGACTTTAGGGGCGTTCACTGTAGTCATTTTAACTCACAAGCTTGAGTTTAAATCTTGGTTATGTTATGGACATAGAGGATGTTTCAAAGATAATATATATATATACATATATTTATTAATTAATATATACATATATTTGATTTGTTTTTCTCTTTCTCCAATTATTTTCTAGAGTTATTTTTATCATTGCAATTATTTGTATGTACATTTTTGTTAATATAAGGGTTGTTCTCATCTCTGGTGTTTATCTACAGTGCGTTGTAGGAGCCACTCTGAGACTGTAAATGAATAGGGCCACATGACACCCTATTCCCTAGTGCACTACTTTTGACTAGGGCCCAGAGGGTTCTGGTCAGAAATAGTGCACTACTGAAGAAATACCTTCACAAAGTATTCATACCCTTTGACTTATTCCACATGTTGTTGTTACAGCCTTTGTTTCTCCTTCTCACCCATCTTATTGAAAATTAAATACAGAAATATCTCATTTACACAAGTATTCACACCCTGAGTCAATACGTATTAGAATCACCTTTGGCAGCGGTTACAGTTGAGTCTTTCTGGGTAAGTCTCGTGTCAAACTCATTCCACGGAGGGCCGAGTGCCTTGCGGGTTTTTGCTCCTCTTCTGTACTTAATTGATGAATTAAGGTCACTAATTAGTAAATAACTCCCCTCACCTGGTTGTCTAGGTTTTAATTGAAAGGAAAAACCTAAAACACAAAGACATTCGACTCTCCGTTGAATGAGTTCCACACGCCTGCTCTAAAAGCTTTGCACACCTGGATTGTACAATATTCTTTTAAAATGTCTTCTAGCTCTGTCAAGATGGTTGTTGAACATCGCTAGACAGCCATTTTCAAGTCTTGCCATAGATTTTCAAGACGATTGTCAAGTCAAAACGACTTAGTCCAGTCAGGAACATTCAATGTCATCTTGGTAAGCAACTCCAGTGTATTTTTGTTTTAGGTTATTGTCCTGCTGAAATGTGAATTCATCTCACTGGAAAGCAGACTGAACCAGGTTTTCCTCTAGGATTTAGCCTGTGCTTAGCTCTGTTCTATTTATTTTTATCCTAAAAAAAACTCCTTGGTCCTTGCCGATGACAAGCATACCCATAACATGATGCAGCCACCACCATGCTTGAAAATATAAAGAGTGGTACTCAGGGATGTGTTGGATTTGCCCCAAACATAACGCTTTGTATTCAGGACATAAATTGCCACATTTTTGCAGTTTTACTTAAGTACCTTATTGCAAACAGGATGCATGTTTTGGAATATTTATATTCTGTACAGGCTTCCTTCTTTTCACTCTGTCAATTAGGTTAGTATTGTGTTGTTGATCCATCCTCAGTTCTCTCCTATCAGAGCCATTAAACTCTGTAACCATTTTAAAGTCACCATTGTCCTCATGGTGAAATCCCTGAGTGGTTTCCCTCCTCTCCGTCAACTGAGTTAGGAGGGACGCCTGTATCTTTGTAGTGACTGGGTGTATTGATACATCCAGAGTGTAATTAATAACTTCACCGTGTTCAAAGGAATATTCAGCGTCTGCTTTTTACCCATCTACCAATCAATCCTTCTTTACGAGGCATTGGAAAAACCTCTGGTCTTTGTGGTTGAATCTATATTTGAAATTCACTGTTCAACTGAGGGACCTTACAGATAATTGTATGTGTGGGGTACAGAGATGAGGTAGTCATTAAAAAAAATGATTATTTTACATGTTACACATGTTTACTCCTGAACTTATTCAGGCTTGGCCATAACAAAGGGATTGAATACTTATTGACCTCAAGACATTTCAGCTTTTCATTTTTAATTAATTGGTAACAATTCATTCATGATTTCATCTTTTGCTATTATGGGGTGTCGTGTGTCGGCCAGTGACAAACAATATACATTTTAAAATCCAAAACAAAAGATGGAAAAAGTCAAGGGGTGTGAATACTTTTCTCGAAAAACTCTTTATTCAAGGAATAGGGTGTCATTTCTGATGCCATGCGATTGTTGAGCGAAGTGTCCTCACCACTCTGTTCTCTAAACAATCCTATGTTTTTACCGTTACCATCAGCTGCTAGGTAATAATGACATGTGGGGTAAAAACACTACTCAAAACGATGCGTTGTCATACGGTTCTTCCTCGCGTTGTCATAACAACGACATAACAATGTCGTAACCCACATTTCACGTCAGTTTATGGTTTTCAGTAGCAGCTCTCGTGTCGAGCGACCATCTTTTCAGATCGTCACTGCGAACAGATGTCTTTCTTACCTGGAGAACAATAGGATGTTTTGACGGTTCTGATTTTATTTATGATTTTAGTTGTAAAAAAAAAGGTCTCTCTTTTATAAGTGAAGTTTTCTTCCAGCTTCCACAATCATTCAAGAGATTTAAATCACCAAACTCAAACCAAACTGCTCTATTTGTGGTGGGGGGGGGGCTGATCGTCATTGATTCACTGGATGCAGTGTTTGTCATTGTTAATAAATGAAACATTATTTTTCATTGTCAAACAATATTTGTGAGACTAATGCAAAATTGCATTACTGAACGTTATTTTTGTATTTTCTTTTGTTTATATTTCTCCCCCCACCCTTGTAAGAAGATGTCTAACTTTTGAATATTGTAGAGCGAGAGAGAGAGAGAATGTTGTCCCAACTTTTTTAAAATACATTACTTCACTCAAAGGGAACCGTTTGTGGAGATCAGAACAGGCCCACGTTTCAATGTTTATACTAGCATAGCACTTGCTCATTACCTTGCTTCATACTAAGTTAGTGTTAGTGTGATATCTGAACTGCTTCATACTAAGTTAGTGTTAGTGTGGATATCTGAACTGCTTCATACTAAGTTAGTGTTAGTGTGGATATCTGAACTGCTTCATACTAAGTTAGTGTTAGTGTGGATATCTGAACTGCATCATACTAAGTTAGTGTTAGTGTGGATATCTGAACTGCTTCATACTAAGTTAGTGTTAGTGTGGATATCTGAACTGCTTCATACTAAGTTAGTGTTAGTGTGGATATCTGAACTGCATCATACTAAGTTAGTGTTAGTGTGGATATCTGAACTGCTTCATACTAAGTTAGTGTTAGTGTGGATATCTGAACTGCTTCATACTAAGTTAGTGTTAGTGTGGATATCTGAACTGCTTCATACTAAGTTAGTGTTAGTGTGGATATCTGAACTGCTTCATACTAAGTTAGTGTTAGTGTGGATATCTGAACTGCTCATGAAGTTAGTGTTAGTGTGGATATCTGCTGAACTCATACTAAGTTAGTGTTAGTGTGGATATCTGAACTGCTTCATACTAAGTTAGTGTGGATATCTGTGTGTTGATGTTATCTGAACTGCTGCATCATACTAAGTTAGTGTTAGTGTGGATATCTGAACTGCTTCATACTAAGTTAGTGTGTGATATCTGAACTGCTTCATACTAAGTTAGTGTTAGTGTGGATATCTGAACTGCATCATACTAAGTTAGTGTTAGTGTGGATATCTGAACTGCTTCATACTAAGTTAGTGTTAGTGTGGATATCTGAACTGCTTCATACTAAGTTAGTGTTAGTGTGGATATCTGAACTGCTTCATACTAAGTTAGTGTTAGTGTGGATATCTGAACTGCATCATACTAAGTTAGTGTTAGTGGATATCTGAACTGCTTCATACTAAGTTAGTGTGTGATGGATATCTGAACTGCTTCATACTAAGTTGGTGTTAGTGTGGATATCTGAACTGCATCATACTAAGTTATGTTAGTGTGGATATCTGAACTGCTTCATACTAAGTTAGTGTTAGTGTGGATATCTGAACTGCTTCATACTAAGTTAGTGTTAGTGTGGATATCTGAACTGCTTCATACTAAGTTAGTGTTAGTGTGGATATCTGAACTGCTTCATACTATATATCTGAACTGCTTAGTTGGTGTTAGTGTGGATATCTGAACTGCTTCATACTAAGTTAGTGTTAGTGTGGATATCTGAACTGCTTCATACTAAGTTAGTGTTAGTGTGGATATCTGAACTGCTTCATACTAAGTTAGTGTTAGTGTGGATATCTGAACTGCTTCATACTAAGTTAGTGTTAGTGTGATATCTGAACTGCATCATACTAAGTTAGTGTTAGTGTGGATATCTGAACTTTGCTTCATACTAAGTTAGTGTTAGTGTGGATATCTGAACTGCTTCATAGTAAGTTAGTGTTAGTGGGATATCTGAACTGCTTCATACTAAGTTAGTGTTATGTGGATATCTGAACTGCTTCATACTAAGTTAGAGTTAGTGTGGATATCTGAACTGCATCATACTAAGTTAGAGTTAGTGTGGATATCTGAACTGCTTCATACTAAGTTAGTGTTAGTGTGATATCTGAACTGCTTCATACTAAGTTAGTGTTAGTGTGATATCTGAACTGCATCATACTAAGTTAGTGTTAGTGTGGATATCTGAACTGCTTCATACTAAGTTAGTGTTAGTGTGGATATCTGAACTGCTTCATACTAAGTTAGTGTTAGTGTGATATCTGAACTGCATCATACTAAGTTAGTGTTAGTGTGGATATCTGAACTGCTTCATACTAAGTTAGTGTTAGTGTGGATATCTGAACTGCTTCATACTAAGTTAGTGTTAGTGTGGATATCTGAACTGCTTCATACTAAGTTAGTGTTAGTGTGGATATCTGAACTGCTTCATACTAAGTTAGTGTTAGTGTGGATATCTGAACTGTCTTCATACTAAGTTAGTGTTAGTGTGATATCTGGAACTGCTTCATACTAAGTTGGTGTTAGTGTGGATATCTGAACTGCTTCATACTAAGTTAGTGTTAGTGTGATAT
>NW_026280254.1:0-10718 GCF_023373465.1 Oncorhynchus keta | reverse complement strand
AGGGACATGAGAGGACGGTGCAGTACCTCCAGAGACTGGGTGAGTTAACCTCCCAACATCAACTTAACGCTGATGGTTTGAACGATATTGGATTAAACATCCAAGTAAATGAACACTGGGATTGAAACATACAATAGGCTTTCCACACAGCAGAGTTTTTATTTTATTTTACCTTTATTTATCCAGGCAAGTCAGTTAAGAACAAATTCTTATTTTCAATGACGGCCTAGGAACAGTGCCTTGTTCAGGGGCAGAACGACAGATTTGTACCTTGTCAGCTTGGGGGTTTGAACTTGCAACCTTCCGGTTACTAGTCCAACGCTCTAACCACTAGGCTACCCTGCCGCCCCAGCAGATGTTATAGTTGATGCGTGTATGACGGCACTAACGAAGAGAACACCACAGTCGATATAGCTCCACAAACAACACCATATGAGTTAACCTTTAACCTTTCCACCATTCTCACACGTCCAACCCTGTCTTCTGAGCGTACCATTAATCATCTCTTTATCATTATCTTGTCAGGGATGGAGAATCTGGTCATTATCTTTGAGTTCTCTCCCTGGGTTCTGAAGATCTGTCCTGAGGACGGACTCAAGGTGAGACAGGATTGTCAGGAGTTGGAATTGTCTTTGCCTACCCTAGTTGACTGCACTGTTTGTTGGAACGTTGCTGCGGGGAATTACTTCCATTCAGCCACGAGCATTAATGAGGTCGGGCACTGATGTTGGGCGATTAGGCCTGGATCACAGACGGTGCTCCAATTCATCCCGAAGGTGTTCGATGGGGTTGAGCTCAGGGCTCTGTGCAGGCCAGTGAAGTTCTTCCACACCGATATTGACAAACCATTTATTTTATAGACCTCGCTTTGTGTACTGGGGCATTGTCATACTGAAACAGGAAAGGGCCTCCCCCAAAATGTTGGATGCACAGAAACATCTAGAATGTCATTGTGTAGGGTAAAGATTTCCCTTCACTGGAACTAAGGCCCAAATCATGAAAAACACCCCCAGACCATTACTCCTCCTCCACCAAACTTTACAGTTGGCAGGTAGCGTTCTACTGGCATCTTCCAAACTCAGATTTGTCTGTCAGACTGTCAGATTGATTCGGCATCCCAGAGAATGCGTTTCCTCTGCTCAAATCAAAACAAATGTTATTGGTCACATACACATGGTCAGCAGATGTTATTGGTCACATGGTTAGCAGATGTTATTGGTCAGCAGATGTTATTGGTCACACGGTCAGCAGATGTTATTGGTCAGCAGATGTTATTGGTCACACGCTCAGCAGATGTTATTGGTCAGCAGATGTTATTGGTCGGCAGATGTTATTGGTCGGCAGATGTTATTGGTCAGCAGATGTTATTGGTCACACGGTCAGCAGATGTTATTGGTCGGCAGATGTTATTGGTCACATGGCCAGCAGATGTTATTGGTCACACGGTCAGCAGATGTTCAAATCAAATTTATTTGTCACATACACATGGTTAGCAGATGTTAATGCGAGTGTAGCGAAATGCTTGTGCTTGCAGATGTTGTAGGTCACATGGTCGGCAGATGTTGTAGGTCACATGGTCGGCAGATGTTGTAGGTCACATGGTCGGCAGATGTTGAAGGTCACATGGTCGGCAGATGTTGTAGGTCACATGGTCGGCAGAAGTTGTAGGTCACATGGTCGGCAGATGTTGTAGGTCACATGGTCGGCAGATGTTGTAGGTCACATGGTCGGCAGATGTTGTAGGTCACATGGTCGGCAGATGTTGTAGGTCATGGTCGGCATGGTCACATGGTGGCAGATGTTGTAGGTCACATGGTCGGCAGATGTTGTAGGTCACATGGTCGGCAGATGTTGTAGGTCACATGGTCGGCAGATGTTGTAGGTCACATGGTCGGCAGATGTTGTAGGTCACATGGTCGGCAGATGTTGTAGGTCACATGGTCGGCAGATGTTGTAGGTCACATGGTCGGCAGATGTTGTAGGTCACATGGTCGGCAGATGTTGTAGGTCACATGGTCGGCAGATGTTGTAGGTCACATGGTCGGCAGATGTTGTAGGTCACATGGTCGGCAGATGTTGTAGGTCACATGGTCGGCAGATGTTGTAGGTCACATGGTCGGCAGATGTTGTAGGTCACATGGTCGGCAGATGTTGTAGGTCACATGGTCGGGCAGATGTTGTAGGTCACATGGTCGGCAGATGTTGTAGGTCACATGGTCGGCAGATGTTGTAGGTCACATGGTCGGCAGATGTTGTAGGTCACATGGTCGGCAGATGTTGTAGGTCACATGGTCGGCAGATGTTGTAGGTCACATGGTCGGCAGATGTTGTAGGTCACATGGTCGGCAGATGTTGTAGGTCACATGGTCGGCAGATGTTGTAGGTCACATGGTCGGCAGATGTTGTAGGTCACATGGTCGGCAGATGTTGTAGGTCACATGGTCGGCAGATGTTGTAGGTCACATGGTCGGCAGATGTTGTAGGTCACATGGTCGGCAGATGTTGTAGGTCACATGGTCGGCAGATGTTGTAGGTCACATGGTCGGCAGATGTTGTAGGTCACATGGTCGGCAGATGTTGTAGGTCACATGGTCGGCAGATGTTGTAGGTCACATGGTCGGCAGATGTTGTAGGTCACATGGTCGGCAGATGTTGTAGGTCACATGGTCGGCAGATGTTGTAGGTCACATGGTCGGCAGATGTTGTAGGTCACATGGTCGGCAGATGTTGTTGGTCACATGGTCGGCAGATGTTGTAGGTCACATGGTCGGCAGATGTTGTAGGTCACATGGTCGGCAGATGTTGTAGGTCACATGGTCGGCAGATGTTGTAGGTCACATGGTCGGCAGATGTTGTAGGTCACATGGTCGGCAGATGTTGTTGGTCACATGGTCGGCAGATGTTGTTGGTCACATGGTCGGCAGATGTTGTTGGTCACATGGTCGGCAGATGTTGTTGGTCACATGGTCGGCAGATGTTGTAGGTCACATGGTCGGCAGATGTTGTAGGTCACATGGTCGGCAGATGTTGTTGGTCACATGGTCGGCAGATGTTGTAGGTCACATGGTCGGCAGATGTTGTAGGTCACATGGTCGGCAGATGTTGTAGGTCACATGGTCGGCAGATGTTGTTGGTCACATGGTCGGCAGATGTTGTTGGTCACATGGTCGGCAGATGTTGTTGTAGGTCACATGGTCGGCAGATGTTGTAGGTCACATGGTCGGCAGATGTTGTAGGTCACATGGTCGGCAGATGTTGTAGGTCACATGGTCGGCAGATGTTGTAGGTCACATGGTCGGGCAGATGTTGTAGGTCACATGGTCGGCAGATGTTGTAGGTCACATGGTCGGCAGATGTTGTAGGTCACATGGTCGGCAGATGTTGTAGGTCACATGGTCGGCAGATGTTGTAGGTCACATGGTCGGCAGATGTTGTAGGTCACATGGTCGGCAGATGTTGTAGGTCACATGGTCGGCAGATGTTGTAGGTCACATGGTCGGCAGATGTTGTAGGTCACATGGTCGGCAGATGTTGTAGGTCACATGGTCGGCAGATGTTGTAGGTCACATGGTCGGCAGATGTTGTAGGTCACATGGTCGGCAGATGTTGTAGGTCACATGGTCGGCAGATGTTGTAGGTCACATGGTCGGCAGATGTTGTAGGTCACATGGTCGGCAGATGTTGTAGGTCACATGGTCGGCAGATGTTGTAGGTCACATGGTCGGCAGATGTTGTAGGTCACATGGTCGGCAGATGTTGTAGGTCACATGGTCGGCAGATGTTGTAGGTCACATGGTCGGCAGATGTTGTAGGTCACATGGTCGGCAGATGTTGTAGGTCACATGGTCGGCAGATGTTGTAGGTCACATGGTCGGCAGATGTTGTAGGTCACATGGTCGGCAGATGTTGTAGGTCACATGGTCGGCAGATGTTGTAGGTCACATGGTCGGCAGATGTTGTAGGTCACATGGTCGGCAGATGTTGTAGGTCACATGGTCGGCAGATGTTGTAGGTCACATGGTCGGCAGATGTTGTAGGTCACATGGTCGGCAGATGTTGTAGGTCACATGGTCGGCAGATGTTGTAGGTCACATGGTCGGCAGATGTTGTAGGTCACATGGTCGGCAGATGTTGTAGGTCACATACATGGTCGGCAGATGTTGTAGGTCACATGGTCGGCAGATGTTGTAGGTCACATGGTCGGCAGATGTTGTAGGTCACATGGTCGGCAGATGTTGTAGGTCACATGGTCGGCAGATGTTGTAGGTCACATGGTCGGCAGATGTTGTAGGTCACATGGTCGGCAGATGTTGTAGGTCACATGGTCGGCAGATGTTGTAGGTCACATGGTCGGCAGATGTTGTAGGTCACATGGTCGGCAGATGTTGTAGGTCACATGGTCGGCAGATGTTGTAGGTCACATGGTCGGCAGATGTTGTAGGTCACATGGTCGGCAGATGTTGTAGGTCACATGGTCGGCAGATGTTGTAGGTCACATGGTCGGCAGATGTTGTAGGTCACATGGTCGGCAGATGTTGTAGGTCACATGGTCGGCAGATGTTGTAGGTCACATGGTCGGCAGATGTTGTAGGTCACATGGTCGGCAGATGTTGTAGGTCACATGGTCGGCAGATGTTGTAGGTCACATGGTCGGCAGATGTTGTAGGTCACATGGTCGGCAGATGTTGTAGGTCACATGGTCGGCAGATGTTGTTGGTCACATGGTCGGCAGATGTTGTAGGTCACATGGTCGGCAGATGTTGTAGGTCACATGGTCGGCAGATGTTGTAGGTCACATGGTCGGCAGATGTTGTAGGTCACATGGTCGGGTCAGATGTTGTAGGTCACATGGTCGGCAGATGTTGTAGGTCACATGGTCGGCAGATGTTGTAGGTCACATGGTCGGCAGATGTTGTAGGTCACATGGTCGGCAGATGTTGTAGGTCACATGGTCGGCAGATGTTGTAGGTCACATGGTCGGCAGATGTTGTAGGTCACATGGTCGGCAGATGTTGTAGGTCACATGGTCGGCAGATGTTGTAGGTCACATGGTCGGCAGATGTTGTAGGTCACATGGTCGGCAGATGTTGTAGGTCACATGGTCGGCAGATGTTGTAGGTCACATGGTCGGCAGATGTTGTAGGTCACATGGTCGGCAGATGTTGTAGGTCACATGGTCGGCAGATGTTGTAGGTCACATGGTCGGCAGATGTTGTAGGTCACATGGTCGGCAGATGTTGTAGGTCACATGGTCGGCAGATGTTGTAGGTCACATGGTCGGCAGATGTTGTAGGTCACATGGTCGGCAGATGTTGTAGGTCACATGGTCGGCAGATGTTGTAGGTCACATGGTCGGCAGATGTTGTAGGTCACATGGTCGGCAGATGTTGTAGGTCACATGGTCGGCAGATGTTGTAGGTCACATGGTCGGCAGATGTTGTAGGTCACATGGTCGGCAGATGTTGTAGGTCACATGGTCGGCAGATGTTGTAGGTCACATGGTCGGCAGATGTTGTAGGTCACATGGTCGGCAGATGTTGTAGGTCACATGGTCGGCAGATGTTGTAGGTCACATGGTCGGCAGATGTTGTAGGTCACATGGTCGGCAGATGTTGTAGGTCACATGGTCGGCAGATGTTGTAGGTCACATGGTCGGCAGATGTTGTAGGTCACATGGTCGGCAGATGTTGTAGGTCACATGGTCGGCAGATGTTGTAGGTCACATGGTCGGCAGATGTTGTAGGTCACATGGTCGGCAGATGTTGTAGGTCACATGGTCGGCAGATGTTGTAGGTCACATGGTCGGCAGATGTTGTAGGTCACATGGTCGGCAGATGTTGTTGGTCACATGGTCGGCAGATGTTGTTGGTCACATGGTCGGCAGATGTTGTAGGTCACATGGTCGGCAGATGTTGTAGGTCACATGGTCGGCAGATGTTGTAGGTCACATGGTCGGCAGATGTTGTAGGTCACATGGTCGGCAGATGTTGTAGGTCACATGGTCGGCAGATGTTGTTGGTCACATGGTCGGCAGATGTTGTTGGTCACATGGTCGGCAGATGTTGTTGGTCACATGGTCGGCAGATGTTGTAGGTCACATGGTTAGCAGATGTTAATGTGTAGTGAAATGCTTGTGCTTCTAGTTCAGACCGTGCAGTAATATCTAACCTGTAATCTAACAATTCCCCAACAACTACCTAATACACACAAATCTAAAGAGATGGAATAAGAATATGTACATATAAAGATATGGATGAGCGATGGCCGAACGGCAGGCAAGATGTAATAGATGATATAAAATACAGTATATACATATGAGATGAGTAATGTATGGTATGTAAACATTAAATGAAGTGGCATTATTTAAAGTGGCTAGTGATACATTTTTACATCCAATTTTTCCATTATTAAAGTGGCTGGAGTTGAGTCAGTGTGTTGGCAGTAGCCACTCAATGTTAGTGGTGGCTGTTTAACAGTCTGATGGCCTTGAGATAGAAGCTGTTTTTCGGTCCCAGCTTTGATGCACCTGTACTGACCTCGCCTTCTGGATGATAGCGGGGTGAACAGGCAGTGGTTCGGGTGGTTGATGTCCTTGATGATCTTTATGGCCTTCCTGTAACATTGGGTGGTGTAGGTGTCCTGGACGGCAGGTAGTTTGCCCCCGGTGATGCGTTGTGCAGACCTCACTACCCTCTGGAGAGCCTTACGGTTGTGGGCGGAGCAGTTGCCGTACCAGGCGGTGATACGACATGCTGCGTCTGTAGAAGTTTGTGAGTGTTTTTGGTGACAAGATAAATTTCTTTTGAGTCAAATGGCGGTGTGCTTTACACCACTCCAGCCCAATGCTTGGCATTGCACATGGTGATCTTAGGCTTGTGTGAGGCTGCTCAGCCGTGGAAACCCATTTCATGGAGCTTCCGACAAACAGTCATTGTTTCCCGACGTTGCTTCCAGGGGCAGTTTGGAACTCGGTAGTGAGGGTTGCAATCGAGGACACGTGCTTCAGCACTCGGCGGTCCCGTTCTGTGAGCTGGTGTGGCCTACCACTTCGCGACTGAGCCGCTGTTGCTTCTAGACGTTTCCACCATCACAATAACAACACTTACAGTTGACCCGGGGGGCAGCTCTAGCCGGGCAGACATTTTAAGAACTGACTTGTTGGAAAGGTGGCATCCTATGACGCTGCCACGTTGTAAGTCACTGAGCTCTTCAGTAAGGGCCATTCTACTGACAGTGTTTGTCTATGGAGATTGCATGGATGTGTTTGATTCTCCAATGTCAATGCATACGTCATATACATATGGTTTCTGTCCTTCAGATCTTCACTGAGGACCTGACGGAGGTAGAGACCCTGCCCAGAGACAAGGTCCTGAACTTCCTGCAGGAGGGCTTTAAGGAGCTGACTATCCCCTACCTGGAGCACATCGTACACGTCTGGGAGGAGACGGAGCCAGAGTTCCATAACATCCTCATTCAGCTGTACCTGGAGAGGGTCCAGGGGCTCATGAAGCAGTACCTCAACTCCCTGCCTGAGGGTAAGACCTGCTACTACTACCACTAATATACTACTAATACTACTAATATAACTACCTGGAGAGGGTCCAGGGGCTCATGAAGCAGTACCTCAACTCCCTGCCTGAGGGTAAGACCTGCTACTACTATCACTAATATACTACTAATACTACTAATATAACTACCTGGAGAGGGTCCAGGGGCTCATGAAGCAGTACCTCAACTCCCTGCCCGAGGGTAAGACCTGGTACTACTACTAATACTACTAATACTATAACTACCTGGTGAGGGTCCAGGGGCTCATGAAGCAGTACCTCAACTCCCTGCCTGAGGGTAAGACCTAATACTACTACTACTACTAATACTACTAATACTACTACTACTACTAATACTACTACTATAACTACCTGGAGAGGGTCCAGGGGCTCATGAAGCAGTACCTCAACTCCCCGCCTGAGGGTAAGACCTGATACTACTACATTTTTTTTTGGGGGGGCTAAGGAATATCTAGTATCATTGATCTATAACAGAAAAAGTAGTCCCAGCACACTGCCCTGAGGTACTCCACAGCCCCCAGCACACTGCGCGGAGGTACTCCACAGCCCCCAGCACACTGCCCTGAGGTACTCCCCAGCACACTGCCCTGAGGTACTCCACAGCTGGGATCTGTCTGTTCTGTCTTCCTTGTCCTGTAGGGGTTCCTGCAGTGGCTGCTGGGAAGGAGGAGGGGGACCTGGGAGAGTTTAGGAACAAGCTTCTATGTTTCCTGGAGGTCTCTACCAGCTACGAGCCTGGATGTCTTATCAGTGACTTCCACTTTGACGGTAAGAATGGGATAGTTAGGTGGGGAAATATTCGATGAAGTTACATATTGCAATATTATTTTGGATGATATATTCATATGTTGACTCAAGTATCGATTTGTACTTGCTAGGTAGCATTAGCTTGCGCTAGTTGTCTGTACATGCACCGAAACGGCAGTATTGTTCATCCTATAGCTTATTCTTCATCTTCTTTGAAAAAGTGAGCCAATATGTTTTCAGCACTTATTTCCATGACTCTTGTCGCTCTGCAGGAGACATACACTGAGTGTACAAAACATTATGAACACCTTCCTAATATTGAGTTGCACCCCCTAATGCCTGCAGAACAGCCTCTATTCGTTGGGACATGGACTCTACGAGATTGTTGGCCCAAGTAGAATCCAATGCTCCCCACAGTTACCAAGTTGGCTGGATGTCCTTTGGGTGGTGAACAAGTCTTGAGGCACACGGGGGACTATTGAGTGTGGAAAACCCAGCAGCATTGCAGTTCTTGACACACTCAAACCGGTGCACCTACTACCATACCCCGTTCAAAGGCACTTAAATATTTTGTCTTTGCCCATTCACCATCTGAATAGCACACACTGACCTGATGGCTCCTTGCTGTCCCCAGTCCACCTGGTTGTGCTGCTGCTCCAGTTTCAGCTGTTCTGCCTGCAGCTATGAAACCCTGACCTGTTCACCGGACGTGCTACCTGTCCCAGACCTGCTGTTTCAACTCTCTCTCTACCGCACCTGCTGTCTCTAACTCTGAATAATCGGCTATGAAAAAGCCAACTGAAATATACTCCTGAGGTGGTGACTTGCTGCACCCTCGACAACTACTGTGATTATTATTATTTGACCCTGCTGGTCATCTATGAACATTTGAACATCTTGGCCATGTTTTGTTATAATCTCCACCCGGCACAGCCAGAAGAGGACTGGCCAGCCCTCATAGCCTGGTTCCTCTCCAGGTTTATAATCTCCACCCGGCACAGCCAGAAGAGGACTGGCCACCCTCATAGCCTGGTTCCTCTCTACCCGGCACAGCCAGAAGAGGACTGGCCACCCCACATAGCCTGGTTCCTCTCTAGGTTTCTTCCTAGGTTTTAGCCTTTCTAGGAGTTTTTCCTAGCCACCGTGCTTCTACACCTGCATTGCTTGCTGTTTGGGGTTTTAGGCTGGGTTTCTGTACAGCACTTTGAGATATCAGCTGATGTAAGATATTTTGAATTTGATTGATACACAATCCATGTCTCAAGGCTTACAAATCCTTCTTTAACCTGTCTCCCTCCCCTTCATCTACATGTCTCCTCCCTTCATCTACATGTCTCCTCCCCCCTTCATCTACACTGATTGAAGTGGATGTAACAGGTGACATCAATAAGGAATCGTATCTTTCACCTGGATTCACCTGGTCAGTCTGTCATGGAAAGAGCAGCTGTTCCTAATGTTTTGTGCACTGTGAACAATATGTTTGAAACATCAAATCACAAAGTCGCAGTATCGAATCACATCACAGTACATACAGAATCATGAGAATCACAGTACATAGAGAATCACAGTACATAGAGAATCATGAGAATCACAATACATGCAGAATCATGAGAATCACAATACATAGAGAATCATGAGAATCACAATACATAGAGAATCATGAGAATCACAATACATAGAGAATCATGAGAATCACAATACATAGAGAATCACAGTACATAGAGAATCAGTATGGTGATACTGGCCATCCATTCCCAGCCCTAGTGGTCATGGTAGAGACGGTTGGTCTTGTCCTCTCTTAGTGATCGCATGCGGTCCTTTGAACGCAATGATTGTAAGTCGCTCTTGAGTGTTTGCTAAATAACTCATAATGTAAAATGTATGCCATCTATGTCTATGCTGGTCCCAGATCTGTGTGTGCTGACCTGTCAACTCCTATGGTCATTACCTAGCCTGATCCCAGATCTGTTTGTGTTGTCTTGTCAACTCCTATGGTCATTACCTAGCCTGATCCCAGATCTGTTTGTGTTGTCCTGTCAACTCCTATGGTCATTACCAGCCTGATCCCAGATCTGTTTGTGTTGTCCTGTCAACTCCTATGGTCATTACCTAGCCTGATCCCAGATCTGTGTGTGCTGACCTGTCAACTCCTATGGTCATTACCTAGCCTGGTCCCAGATCTGTTTGTGTTGTCCTGTCAACTCCTATGGTCATTACCTAGCCTGATCCCAGATCTGTTTTGTGTTGTCCTGTCAACTCCTATGGTCATTACCTAGCCTGATTCCAGATCATACTATTATATTATAATGAAGTCTATGATTTGATAGAGCAGTCTGACTGAGCGGTGGTAGGCAGCAGTAGGCTCGTAAGCATTCATTCAAACTTTACAGCGTTTTGCCAGCA
>NW_026280253.1:0-19266 GCF_023373465.1 Oncorhynchus keta | reverse complement strand
CGGAGCTGCTCTTCCTCCCGGGGAAGGACTGCCCGTTCCATGATCTCGCCATCACGGTTGACAACTCCATTGTGTCCTCCTCCCAGAGCGCTAGAACCTTGGCGTGATCCTGGACAACACCCTGTCGTTCTCAACTAACATCAAGGCGGTGGCCCGTTCCTGTAGGTTCATGCTCTACAACATCCGCAGAGTACGACCCTGCCTCACACAGGAAGCCGGCGCAGGTCCTAATCCAGGCACTTGTCATCTCCCGTCTGGATTACTGCAACTCGCTGTTGGCTGGGCTCCCTGCCTGTGCCATTAAACCCCTACAACTCATCCAGAACGCCGCAGCCCGTCTGGTGTTCAACCTTCCCAAGTTCTCTCCACGTCACCCCCCCTCCTCCGCTCTCTCCACTGGCTTCCAGTTGAAGCTCGCATCCGCTACAAGACCATGGTGCTTTGCCCTACGGAGCTGTGAGGGGAACGGCACCTCAGTACCTCAGGCTCTGATCAGGCCCTACACCCAAACAAAGGGCACTGCGTTCATCCACCTCTGGCCTGCTCGCCTCCCTACCACTGAGGAAGTACAGTTCCCGCTCAGCCCAGTCAAAACTGTTCGCTGCTCTGGCCCCCAATGGTGGAACAAAATCCCCACGACGCCAGGACAGCGGAGTCAATCACCACCTTCCGGAGACACCTGAAACCTCCACCTCTTTAAGGAATATCTAGGATAGGATAAAGTAATCCTTCTCACCCCCTTTAAAATTTTGATGCACTATTGTAAAGTGACTGTTCTACTGGATGTCATAAGGTGAATATGCACAATTTGTAGAGTCGCTCTGGATAAGAGGTATATGTGATTGAGTTGCCCCCATCTATCTTCAGAGTTTGTTCTGTTAGGTGACCAAACTAGGATATGCTTAACACCCCGGTCATCCTACAATCCAAGCTAGATGACCTCAATCTCACACAAATAATCAAGGAACCCACCAGGTACAACCTAGATCCGTAAACATGGGCACCCTCATAGATATTATCCTGGCCAACTTGCCCTCCAAATCACCTCTGCTGTTTTCAATCAGGATCTCAGCGGTCACTGCCACATTGCCTGCATCCGTTATGGGTCCGCGGTCAACGACCACCCCTCATCACTGTCAAACGCTCCTTAAAGCACTTCTGCAGAGCAGGCCTTTCTAATCGACCTGGCCCGGTATCCTGGAAGGATATTGACCTCATCCGTCAGTAGAGGATGCCTGGTTGTTCTTTAAAAGTAATTTCCTCACCATCTTAATCAGCTAAGACAACAGATAAAATGGCGATGAATGGGCAGATAGTTAACTGACCCTACACACAGGGCCCTGAGTTCAAGGCTGGGGCCGACAGATAAACAAAATAGAGATTTGTGATTAATGAACAGTCAACAGGCATCAGCCATGTAGCCAAGTGATCATAGGGTCCAGTGAACAGCAATATATGAACCAGGAGAGCCGTTAGGTAGTCGATATTAGGCTAGCCAGGAGATGTGCCTGGCTCAAGGCTAACTGGTGCTAGCTTCGGGACAAGGGCGTTAGCCACTATAGCCACTTCGGGTGATAAGGTCCAGAGTTGGAATCCGGTGATGTAGTGGCTTCTAGTCGTGTAGTGAAGAGTCCGGGAGGCATCAGCTGTGCAGCCGAGTGATCATAGGGTCCACTGAGCAGGCCAGAAGATGGGCCTGGCTCAAGGCTAGCGTGCGGCTGGGCCGCTCCGGTAGCAGCTAGCTAGCTTTAGATTATCCAGAGTTTACGGCAGGAATACGGTGATGTAGTGGAGAAAAACAGTCCGATATGCTCAGAGTTGATATCGCGCTGTGCAGATCGTGGGCAGATATTAAAAAATAGCAGATCCGTATCACACTGGGTGAGGCGGTTTGCCGGAAGGTATATTAATTTAAAAATGGAAAAAGAGATTGAAATATATTGCAAAATATACACAAAAAAAAAGACTTAAAAAGATAACATTTACAACAACAAACACGTCCCTAATAGTTTTGAATAGTTTTTCATTTTTTCAAACAGGTTTGTTATTTTATTTCAGTTTACTAAAATAGTTTTCCCCTAATTACTTTTTCTATAATAAGCATGGAGGTTTCCCTATCAACCAGTCATAGGTACTGGCGAACAAAGCACCTCATAACCTAGCTGGAAATGGGACAGACAGAACCCTTCTGAAACAGATGGGGGCGAAAATGTAATCAAATTCCATTCCCAGGAATGGGGTTCATATGAACCACAGAGACTACGTGGGATAATAACATGGCCGTGTCCAACCCTGCTTGTTCCCTGACCGCACAACCACCAATCTCCAAAGGCCTGTATCACTAGACACCTCTATAGTGAGCTACAGGTAGGAATCAGCAATGAATCCTTAATAATGAGACACCTCTGTGGAGGGGTGTCGAAACATTTTAAAAAAGAAAAATAGATAAAAACACTAATATATATATATATATATATATATGTATAAGATAAAACTGTTACAAATCCGTCAAGACACCAACTTAGACTTTGAGACGAAATGCTTTATTTAAGCAAGCCCTTAACCAACAGTGCAGTTCAAGAAGAAGAAAATATTTACCAAGTAGACTCAAATATAAAGTAAGAATAAAAAGTAAACAATGAGAATAACAATAACGTAGCTATATACAGGGACACCACTGAGGCAGTGTGGTGGTGAAAGGCTAGTTGAGGTAATCTGTACATGAAGGTGGGGGCGTAGTGACTATGCATAGTTAACAAACAACCAGCTGAGTAGCAGAAGTGCACAAAAGGGAGTGGAGGTCAATGTAAATTGTCTTGTGGTGATTTTATGAATTGTTCAGCAGTCGTATGGCTGGGGGGTAGCTGTAGAGGCTTTTGGTTCTAGACTTGGCGCCCCACACAGGCTCTGGTAGCAGTGAGGAAACTGTTTAAAACTTGGGTGACTGGAGTCTCTGACAATTTTGTGGGCTTTCCTCTGACATGCCTATTACATAGTCCTGGATGGCAGGAAGCTTGGCCACAGTGATGTAATGGGCCGTTGCACTACCTCCTGTAGTGCCTAGGGGTCAGATGCCGAGCAGTTGCCATACCAGGAGGTGATGCAACCGGTCAGGATGCTCTTGGTGGTGCAGCTGTATTACCTTTGAGGATCTGGGGACCCATGCCAAATCTTTTCAGTCATCTGAGGGGGAAAAGTTTGTACCTGACTGTCTTGTTATATACCCAATTTAGGTGATTGAAAGATGAACTGAGGTCCACACTCCAGTCCAGTTGATGGTGGTAATGCACTCAAAGTTGGTTTCCAACCTCCGTATAAAGTCCAAGTAAGAAAAAGAAGCCTGAAGGAAGGAGAAATTACGAGAACTAATTTGTTTACTGTTTGGGGCATCGGGAGACTGGTTACTTATTTTGATGTGATATGAAATATTGTGTGAAATTATTTTGATGTGATATAAAGTACAGTGATTTATGTTTCTAGAAATGTATTGCAATTGAGAATCGATTCACATTTAGATGCTTCAGCCATTCCTACAGAACAACATTCAAGTGTAGAACCCCTTACATATTGGTTCAACGACTGCAGACGGTACTTACTGGTGTTAAACAGATCTCCAACCCTCCTCTTCCTCCAATGTGACAGTCATCTCCCCTCCTCCTCTTTCTCACCTAAAGACTACATCCTCCCTTTTTTACTGTAACATCCTCCTCTTCTTTCACACTGAACGCGTCTTTCTTTCTTCTTCACGGTAACAGCCTCTAATTCTTACTTGTTTTCGTATTGTAACATCCTCCTCTTCACAAGAGCTTCTTTCTCCGTCCAGCAGACCTCCTTAACAGGAGAGTAGCTTAGTGAACTCTATGGTCGGGGATGTTAGCTAGCTAGCATTTGAGACTAGCCTAGTTCTAACCAGCTAGCTTGACAAACAACGTCAATATATAATTAAATGGGGCCAACAAGTACATACGACTGAAGTGTGTTTAATACACAGCGACTAATATACACCAAAACAGTGTAAAAGAGTGTGAATGTTGTAATATGTTTGCTAGAAAGCTACCGAGGTGTGTCTGACTAGCTGTTGGGTTGAAGGAGCCACTTACACCCCACACTGGAAGCGTCGCCTGAACCTAAAATACGGCACATCGCCAGCTGCTGACTGGAGTGGCAACGTAAAGAAGAACCAAAAGTGTATTTTTCATTTATTTCATAAAGTTTAAAATTATATTAAGTCGTTCAAAGAGAAGCATGTGTTGATTGATTCGTTTTTAAAGAGTGAGAATTTAAAACAAACTTTACACACTAATCACATATTTTCATTGAACCAAACTTGAAATGGATCATTTTGACCCCAGAGGCATATCTTCAATCATAGCCTAAATGTGGTTTATTCAATTTTTCATAACTTTGTCAATCAACTGTTCTAATAAATCTAAATCATGGTTTAGGGTTTCTAAAAATGGACTTTAAACTTTTAAAAATCCTTTGGAGTAATTTTGACCCCAGCCAATAAGCACCTCTGATAAATATGATGTTTATTTCAAATCAAAATCACATTTTGTGGTCACATACACGTGTTTGCAGATGTTATTGTGGGTGTGGTGAAATGCTTGTCTTTCTAGCTCAGACGGTGCAGTATGTCTAACAAGTAATATCTAACAATTCTTACAACATATATCCAATACACACAAAACTAAGTGTTGAATC
Source organism: Oncorhynchus keta (assembly GCF_023373465.1). Lineage (NCBI taxonomy): Eukaryota > Metazoa > Chordata > Actinopteri > Salmoniformes > Salmonidae > Oncorhynchus > Oncorhynchus keta. The sequence goes on along the minus strand of NW_026280253.1, from coordinate 14,562 downwards.
TAGGTTTCTCTGTAGACATGATCCATCCCACCAGAGCGGAGGGGCAACTGTATCGGTGGTTTTGACCAGATCGACACCTGCAGATAAACAGTATAGTGCCTCCCATGTACTCTCCTAAGATTGGACTTTTCTATACCACATATCACATGACTGTGTTCCTGCCAAGGCAGCAGCTACTCTTCCTGGGGTTTATGATGGATCTCCATTAGTTCCTGCCAAGTAAGACGTAAGGTCAGGGAACGCATCAGCAGGGAGCAACACGATAATTAATGATTTCTGGACAACCATTTTTTATTTAATGTCTATTAAGAGTATCTTATCAACTTTATTTCACTTGGTGATGTTTCATTATAGAGAACATAACATGACAATACATGACATCTAAGCAGCTGAATATGATTATGGACTAACAGTTTGAAGGACACAACTCATGTTATTCTGGTTAAATAGTGGGAGACTAGTTGTTTAAGGAGTGGGGGAGTTTTTTACAGTTAGGAAATAATATGTCATGTTTTACTCATACCTCAGCCAGCATTGTGAATAGTTAGGAAATAATATGTCATGTTTTACTCGTACCTCAGCCAGCATTGTGAATGGTTAGGAAATAATATGCCATGTTTTACTCGTACCTCAGCCAGCATTGTGAATGGTTAGGAAATAATATGTCATGTTTTACTCGTACCTCAGCCAGAATTGTGAATGGTGTCTGATGCAGTGACATACTAGACCATGGCAGTAAATCTAATACTTAGTTGTTTTTAGTCAGGCATGAAAGGTGGTTCAGTGGTTATAAGTTACATCTCTGGTCATGCTGGCAGGGTCTGAATCAAACCCAATGTCCAGTGGGATTGATCTGTTTGATCCAATCGTTTGTTTCAGTAGTTGAATCCTTTGACGGATTGTTGATTTCAACATTTTTCATTTTCAATATATGCACTGGGTTGGTTGAAAAGTAATACTAAACTTACCATGCACTTTATTGACAAAGTGGAAGAGTTTTATTTATATATAAGTTATTACAATGCCATTCATACAAAACAAACCATTAATATTCCAAACAAAATCAAATATAGGCATTTTTAAATTAAAAAATAAACAAAACCCAATAACAAAAAACTCAGGGAAGTATCTTACCTCCCCTTCATGGCTACAAACTACATCTCCCTGTCCCTAATCTATCCCCTTTAAATCATCTAAATTAACCCCCAGCCCTAAACCTCCCTTCCACCTCTCCCAGGCAGCATGCTGCCCCGACTCTCCCTCTCCTCCCTCTTCCCCCTCAAATTTCCTTCCAACCCCCCACTATCCCGTCCACCCCCCAATCTCTCCCTGTATTTACCATGTCCTACCTGGCTTCCCACAGCCCCATTTAAAGAGGCTTATGAGAAGTCAGAGCAGAAACCTGTCCCTGACCGTCCCCCTCACTCTCCCTACACCTCTCTCTACCCTAGCCCAAACAAAACAAAATTCCCTTTCACCCACCTAACAACAGCCGTGCCTAGCCAATACTACTCTGGCAAAGGCACAGTCCCAAAGATGCCTCCTCCCCGCCACAAATGGTCTTGGACATGTAGGGGATGGTGCCAAGTTATGCCTGTACATGATGGAATGTACTGGCAGGCCCTTATGGAGGCTCAACCAATTCAGGTCCTTGAGCTTGTTGTTCAGACCCCGCGCCTGCACTCCCTCCCAGACCACTCCCGGGATACCCACTACAACCTTAACTAAATCCCACCACTAACACCCCTCACATGGACCGGAGGCCTTCAATCCCACGAAAAACAAACCAGTAAAGGCTTCAATGAAAGCTCATCCAGCACATCCCACATTCACCACATTCTTTTGGAGAGATTGGAAACCCAAATTGGTCTACACGGACATGTTCTGGCCTGGTTTAGGTCTTATCTGTCGGAAAGATATCAGTTTGTCTCTGTGAATGGTTTGTCCTCTGACAAATCAACTGTACATTTCGGTGTTCCTCAAGGTTCTGTTTTAGGACCACTATTGTTTTCACTATATATTTTACCTCTTGGGGATGTTATTCGAAAACATAATGTAAACTTTCACTGCTATGCGGATGACACACAGCTGTACATTTCAATGAAACATGGTGGCTTAAAATTGCCCTCGCTAGAAGCATGTGTTTCAGACATAAGGAAGTGGATGGCTGCAAACTTTCTACTATTAAACTTCGGACAAAACAGAGATGCTTGTTCTAGGTCCCAGAAACAAAGAGATCTTCTGTTGAATCTGACAATTAATCTTAATGGTTGTACAGTCGTCTCAAATAAAACTGTGAAGGACCTCGGCGTTACTCTGGACCCTGATCTCTCTTTTGAAGAACATATCAAGACCATTTCGAGGACAGCTTTTTCCATCTACGTAACATTGCAAAAATCAGAAACTTTCTGTCCAAAAATGATGCAGAAAAATTAATCCATGCTTTTGTCACTTCTAGGTTAGACTACTGCAATGCTCTATTTTCCGGCTACCCGGATAAAGCACTAAATAAACTTCAGTTAGTGCTAAATACGGCTGCTAGAATCCTGACTAGGAACCAAAAATTTGATCATATTACTCCAGTGCTAGCCTCTCTACACTGGCTTCCTGTCAAAGCAAGGGCTGATTTCAAGGTTTTACTGCTAACCTACAAAGCATTACATGGGCTTGCTCCTACCTACCTCTCTGATTTGGTCCTGCCGTACATACCTACACGTACGCTACGGTCACAAGACGAGGCCTCCTAATTGTCCCCTAGAATTTCTAAGCAAACAGCTGGAGGCAGGGCTTTCTCCTATAGAGCTCCATTTTTATGGAACGGTCTGCCTACCCATGTCAGAGATTTAAACTCGGTCTCAACCTTTAAGTCTTTACTGAAGACTCATCTCTTCAGTGGGTCATATGATTGAGTGTAGTCTGGCCCAGGAGTGGGAAGGTGAACGGAAGGCTCTGGAGCAACGAACCGCCCTTGCTGTCTTTGCCTGGCCGGTTCCCCTCTTCCACTGGGATTCTCTGCCTCTAACCCTGTTACGGGGGCTGAGTCACTGGCTTGCTGGGGCTCTCGTGCCGTCCCTGGGGGTGCGTCACCTGGGTGGGTTGATTCACTGTTGTGGTCATCCTGTCTGGGTTGGCGCTCCCCTTGGGTTGTGCCGTGGCGGAGATCTTTGTGGGCTCTACTCGGCCTTGTCTCAGGATGGTAAGTTGGTGGTTGAAGATATCCCTCTAGTGGTGTGGGGGCTGTGCTTTGGCAAAGTGGGTGGGGTTATATCCTTCCTGTTTGGCCCTGTCCGGGGTGTCCTCGGATGGGGCCACAGTGTCTCCTGACCCCTCCTGTCTCAGCCTCCAGTATTTATGCTGCAGTAGTTTATGTGTCGGGGGGCTAGGGTCAGTTTGTTATATCTGGAGTACTTCTCCTGTCCTATTCGGTGTCCTGTGTGAATCTAAGTGTGCGTTCTCTAATTCTCTCCTTCTCTCTTTCTTTCTCTCTCTCGGAGGACCTGAGCCCTAGGACCATGCCCCAGGACTACCTGACATGATGACTCCTTGCTGTCCCCAGTCCACCTGGCCATGCTGCTGCTCCAGTTTCAACTGGCCTGGGCCCTAGGACCATGTCCCAGGACTACCTGACATGAGGACTCCTTGCTGTCCCCAGTCCACCTGGCCATGCTGCTGCTCCAGTTTCAACTGTTCTGCCTTACTATTATTCAACCATGCTGGTCATTTATGAACATTTGAACATCTTGGCCACGTTCTGTTATAATCTCCACCCGGCACAGCCAGAAGAGGACTGGCCACCCCACATATGCTCTCTCTAATTCTCTCTTTCTTTCTCTCTCTCGGAGGACCTGAGCCCTAGGACCGTGCCCCAGGACTACCTGACATGATGGCTCCTTGCTGTCCCCAGTCCACCTGACTGTGCTGCTGCTCCAGTTTCAACTGTTCTGCCTTATTATTATTCGACCATGCTGGTCATTTATGAACATTTGAACATCTTGGTCATGTTCTGTTATAATCTCTACCGGCACAGCCAGAAGAGGACTGGCCACCCCACATAGCCCGGTTCCTCTCTAGGTTTCTTCTAGGTTTTGGCCTTTCTAGGGAGTTTTCCTAGCCACCGTGCTTTTACACCTGCATTGTTTGCTGTTTGGGGTTTTAGGCTGGGTTTCTGTACAGCACTTTGAGATATCAGCTGATGTACGAAGGGCTATATAAATAAATTTGATTTGATTTGATTTGATTTGATCCCAATCTAATTTCCAGTACCCCTACCAAAGAGGCAGACTGGTGACCTCACCTGCAGGAGCACCCCGTCATGATCCGAAAATAAAACAGGCAACAGCTGCCTAGACAACTGACCCAAGGACCTAGACAGAAAAATATAGTCAAGCCTCCACGCAACCCCCCAGGGAGTTGCACCAAGTGGAACCAGCCATTGTCGGAGTAGTGTGCAGTTCTCCAACCAGACCATAGCACTATCCCCCTACCCCTAAATCTATATTAAAATCCCCCTATCACCACTTGCCTATTTGTGGCGCACAGGGCACCATCTCCACCATCTCCTTCCTGTCTGCCGCCACCTGTGGCCCGTACACCCCTAATCTATATCTGCAATCCCTTAAGGTGACATCCACAAACCGAAACCCTCCCTGCAAAACCACAAATTAACCTTCAACCTTTACCTACATGTATCCACAAAATCCTACCCCCTGATGAGTGCAACCCCCTATACCCCAAACCGAATTCCCCTTGTCCCACTCCCTCCTAAATCTATTAACATCCCAGGTAACCCCTTTAAAAAAACAAAGTCAAAACCCACACCCTCTAAATAACTAAAAACCGCCCTCCTCTTAACAAAATCCCTTAAACGCTTACATTTAAACTACCAAAAGTTATAGTAGGCTCCATTAAAAAATATATAAAATAAATAAAAACAACCATCATCTCAACTACTAACTTCCAAAAAAAAAATACAGGAGCCTCACTCGATGCTCCCCTGCTCCATCTCCACCTGCAGGGACGCTGTCTCTCCTCCCGACGTCCCCCGACGTCCCCCAACTCATCAAACCCAGGATGCAGGAATGGTGTTTGGCTCCTGAGTGCCCTGCATCCTGGGTTGACCACCAAACTCCCTCCACTTCCCCAGCCCCGTATCTGGTTGGGTAGAGAGTTGTGGAGCCCGTGTCCCCAAACAGGAACTGCGGCCCCCTTCAGTTGACCAGCCCTGGGCCGTGCTTGGTGTATCAAGCTCCTCCAGGAGTTGAGGGGGCTGGGAAGCCAGCGAGGACACAGAAGTTTCTCCCACCCCCATCACTCGCTTGGCCACCCCCTCCATGCCCCTTCCTCTCGCTGTCTGTCGAGAGCCCCTTCCTCTTCCCTCTCTTCTTTGGCGATGGTGGTAACAGGAAGACACCACCCCCACCCCCTGCAAGCTCCTCCCCATTCCCCATCACTTCCACGAGGACACTCGGCATTCTGCTGTCCCCCCACTGGTCCTGCCACCGACTCTTTCTCCACCACCTCTCCCGCCTTTGCTGCTCTCTCAGGCTCCTCCACTCCCTTGCTATACCTCTAACAAGCCGGGCATTCCTGCCACAGGTGTGCTGACGAGCCACGCCCATGGCACACCTTGAGCTCGTCACAGTCCTTCGCCTCGTGCTCCCAAATCCACAAAATCTGCACTTTCTTGTGCTGCGAGGCTAGGATGGGCGTGTCATACAACGCCTACAAAACGGGGGCTGGCGTGCATAAACCAATGTCTCCCTTTCCAGCCCCCAGGGAGAAACATAGCTGGAGGATGAAGGTAGCCACCCCAGTCCCCTTTGGGTCCTCCCTGAGGAGGCCTGGAAGTCTCTCCTCCCGTTCCAAAAAACAGGAGTCCTTGAGGTGCCTTGCTGAGGAGATGTCATCATGTATCTCCCAGAAAGGCCCTCACTTCCTCGTCCTGACGTATGGGTTATAAATGTTCATACAGTTACAATCCTGGGAAATTGTTTTTGCCAAGCTGGTTACCTCGTAGTGGCACATCGGCCTCACACCTCCCACTTCTCTTACCTTTTTCAGGATCTCGTTGTTTTTCTTCTGAGTGTAAAGCCACATCATAAGTTCCCTCCAATGGGTAACCTTGGAGGCAAAACACATCCTTCCCTGTCAGTTTAAGGATCCACATCAAGATAGTCCTTCCAAACGTTTCACGTCCGAATGGCTCAGTCTCCTTGTCCTTCCATGCGAAGCGAACTGTATTCACCAGACCGATCCCAGGGATCGACCTATTTGAAGAATTTTGCACCATCTCCACTCCACTCTCTTCTAAAAGGAAAAACTGAAAAGAAAAGGCAAAATGGCTGAGAATCATTACCCCAAAAAAAAAACTTTACTGCCCTCCGGTATTCGGCTTTCAGCTAAGAGGGGTTACGGTACCTCAGTACCCAACTTGAACTTAGCCACACAGGAGAGAATCCTTATAGCTGTGATCAATGTGGCAAGAGAGATACTCTGATTCAAGTGGTCTGATTAAACATCAGAAAAATACATGCAGGAGATCCACAGAGTGTAGAATGATCTCCAACACAGACTATATACATCAAATCACATTTTTATTTGTCACATACACTTGTTTAGCAGATGTCATTATGGGTCTAGCAAAATGCTTGTATTTCTAGCTCCAACAGTCCAGTAATATCTAACAAGTAATATCTAACAATACACATAAAGGAATGGAATTAAGAATATATAAATATTTGGACGAGTGATGTCAGAGGGGCATAGACTAAGTTCTCGAATTTACATACCACGGACAAACTGACCTGGTCGACCCACACAGACAGCGTTGTGAAAAGGCGCAGCAGCGCCCCTTCAACCTCAGGAGACTGAAGAAATGTAATCTTGTCACCAAAGGCACTCACAAACTTCTACAGATACTGTCGAGAGCATCCCCAAGTCGGGCTGTATCACCGGCTGGTACGGCAACTGCTCCGCCTCAACCGTAAGGCTCTCCAGAGGTAGTGAGGTCTGCACAACGCATCACCGGGGGGCAAACTACCTGCTCTGGACACCTACACCACCCGATGTCATAGGAAGGCCATAAAGACCATCAAGGACAACAACCACCGAGCCACTGCCTGTTTCACCCCACTATCATCAGAAGGCGAGGTCAGTACAGGTGCATCAAAGCAGGGACCGAGAGACTGAAAAACAGCTTCTATCTCAAGGTCATCAGACTGTTAAAAACAGCCACCACTGCTGCCTTCTTCACGATGCTTCACGATGCTGTCTGTGTGGGTGGACCAATTCAGTTTGTCTGTGATGTGTATGCCCGAGAACTTAAAACTTACTACCCTCTCCACTACTGTTCCATCAATGTGGATAGGGGGTGTTCCCTCTGCTGTTTCCTGAAGTCCGCAATCATCTCCCTTAGTTTTGTTGACGTTGAGTGTGGGGTTATTTTGCAAACACCACACTCCAAGGGCACTAATCCAATCAGCACATTCATGTCTTTCTATGTCTCAATATAATAGTATTATTTAATTAAATCCATTTAAAATAATCTTTGTCTGAAAATAAATATGATCCTCAACTGCGTTTCCCTCCAGTCAGCAGACGGCGATGTGCGTCTTTCAGGCGACGCTGCCAGCATGACGTATAATCTAGATGGACGGTTCTTCAGAAACAGCTGGTCAACCACTTCTGTCGCCTGCTAGACGACATAGCCGAAAGATTCAAGCTATTTATACTTTTTCCGGTGTATATTACCTACTGCGTTTACACACACTTCTATCGTATCTACTTGTTAACCTATTTAATTTAATATTACGTTATTTTTGTATTAGTCAGCTATAGTAGCTGGCTGGTTAAGTTAGTACTAGCCTAGTCGCTAATGTTAGCTAGCTAACATCCCGACCATGAGCTCCCGGAAACTACTCCTCATCCCAGTTGAAGAGAAAGAGGTCTGCTGGACGGAGAAAGAAACTCTAAGGGCTGAACATTGTCGTGAAAGAAGGAGGATGTTACAGTAAAACAAGAAGTAAATGGTGTTACAGTGAAACAAGAAGAGAAAGACGTTCCAGTGAAAGAAGAGGAAGAGGCGTTCAGGGTGAAAGAGGAGGAGTATGTTACTGTGAAAGAAGAGGAGGCAGAGAAAGGGGAGGATGTAGCTTTTGAAGTGAAGAAGGAAGGGGAGATTACTGTCACATTGAAAGATGAAGAGGTGGAGATAGGAGATCTGCTTAACACCAGTAAGTACCGCCTTACATGTGTTTATAACTTTGGATATTCGGAGTTGGCTCGTCAATGCCTCTTCAACGGAGGGCCCAGGATGATGACTAATATGTCTAGAATCAGACGACGTAGAGAACAAGCTACCCCTTGTTTTCTCCGTTCCGTTTCAAAAAGTGACTTAGACCCTTCTCAAATATATCTGCTATCTGCTGACCGCAGACTGGGGGCACGACGTGTAGTGATTTTCGTGTTGTGATGATTTCAGTGGTGGGCCCAAAAGCACCAATGCTTGTAATGCGCGAATTAATTCGCGTTCTCTGCTGGCCTAAACATCATTAGAATATATATATTTTTTAATTAAATATATTTTCCCACATATGTATTAAATGATTCCCAGAGTAAGAGTTACACTCTTCATTTCATAGCGTTCCTCTTGGTTGCACTGCTTCCAGCCCCAGGTTGAGATTTGGAGGGCTGGTCTTTATGTTAGATAGTTTATCCAATCATATTCAGCCATCATGTGTTGCCAGGGTCTAAAATCTGCCCTCATGCCTTCAGAATCAACAGTGCGGTCGCTTGTTGCTTAAAGTGAATGGAAATTCAAATTTAGTGTCAACCAATCAGCTTTAGAGTTGGCTATTGTACACCTGCTGGCTGGCTCCAGTGTTACACAGGAGCCAGCTGGCAGGCGTAGTGCGTGCACGTCTTTTGATTGGATTACCAATATTGAGAGGCAGGTCCTATATGGGCAGGTCTCAGAACTAGGAAACTGAAATTGATCAACAAATTAATTAGCGTACGACTAAGCTGTTTTTCAACCCACAATGGCGGAAGGAGAAGATATCGATTTGGTCGAGGATATAATTATAACGCCATTCTCAAGACAAACTTTTCAAGAAAATTTAGACATTGTCAGGAGAGGTAGACGCCGACGCTTACAAAGCCTGTCACAGGCTTCAATTATGGGCACTATCAATGACTCACAGGCTCCGAGAAGCACTGCAAACTGTACTGCTGGGAATGCCTATTATTTGCAAGTGATCGATTTGGTGTTTGGAGCCACACTGGCTTTTGCAAACCTGAGTTGTCTAACCAAGGCAGCAACGAGACACCAAAGTACGGCTGGGCACTTACAAGCATTGGTGCTTTTGAAAACTTTTGGGAACACCCGAGTGGATCTACAGCTCAACGAACAAGCGCGCAGGGCAACGTAGCTGCACAATGAAAAGGTATTGTACTCTTCCCCTGCAATTCTCTGAATAAAAATGTCAATTTCAAGCCTCCTAAGCCATGGATTGTGAGATCTAGTCTTTTCTGAAATGGCTGAAAGCAGAGTGGCGCAGCGGAAGTGTGATGGGCGCATAACCCAGAGGTTGATGGATCAAAAGCTTTTCCTGCTCACAAGCTTTTTTAGCATTGAAGTGCGAACAAATATTTTAAAAAATGCGTTGTTTCATTCCATGTGTAAGTGCCATTATACATTTTTTTAACCTCTTCCATCAGTTCGTATTGGTCATATTGATTACAAAGAACCTCAGTGGCCTTAGACACTGGTATCCAGAGATGGAAACAATTATCAACCCAATGTGGAAAGTGTCAAATTTGGTCAGCAACAAAATGAATGGCTTATTTGCTATGTGAGGTTTACTTGATCTAACAGAAGTTTCGTAATGCTTAAGTTGTTATGACATACCGAGAACTTTGATAAAAACACTAAGAGTTGTCTCCAGATCGCTATGCAAATTCATGCTAGTAGCTTAGCATCTCTCTTCATTGAATACAGGCGGTTGACGACAACAACTCTCATACAATATAAACAATAGTTTACAAGAATAAGATGAATCCATCAATCCAAAGAAAGGATAGGCGGGATCTAGACAACCTGCAGTGCCGCTTTGTGGACAACGACTCCCCTTGTTAGGGCGGAGAGACATCTTACATTTACATTACATTACATTTAAGTCATTTAGCAGACGCTCTTATCCAGAGCGACTTACAAATTGGTGCATTCTCCTTATGACATCCTGTGGAACAGCCACTTTACAATAGTGCATCTAAATCTTTTAAGGGAGGGGGGTGAGAAGGATTACTTTATCCTATCCTAGGTATTCCTTAAAGAGGTGGGGTTTCGGGTGTCTCCGGAAGGTGGTGATTGACTCCGCTGTCCTGGCGTCGTGAGGGAGTTTGTTCCACCATTGGGGGCCAGATCAGCGAACAGTTTTGACTGGGCTGAGCGGGAACTGTACTTCCTCAGTGGTAGGGAGGCGAGCAGGCCAGAGGTGGATGAACGCAGTGCCCTTGTTTGGGTGTAGGGCCTGATCAGAGCCTGGAGGTACTGAGGTGCCGTTCCCCTCACAGCTCCGTAGGCAAGCACCATGGTCTTGTAGCGGATGCAAGCTTCAACTGGAAGCCAGTGGAGAGAGCGGAGGAGCGGGGTGACGTGAGAGGAACTTGGGAAGGTTGAACACCAGACGGGCTGCGGCGTTCTGGATGAGTTGTAGGGGTTTAATGGCACAGGCAGGGAGTCCAGCCAACAGCGAGTTGCAGTAATCCAGACGGGAGATGACAAGTGCCTGGATTAGGACCTGCGCCGCTTCCTGTGTGAGGCAGGGTCGTACTCTGCGGATGTTGTAGAGCATGAACCTACAGGAACGGGCCACCGCCTTGATGTTAGTTGAGAACGACAGGGTGTTTTCCAGGTCCAGGATCACAAGGTTCTTAGCGCTCTGGGAGGAGGACACAATGGAGTTGTCAACCGTGATGGCGAGATCATGGAACGGGCAGTCCTTCCCGGGAGGAAGAGCAGTTCCGTCTTGCCGAGGTTCAGCTTGAGGTGGTTATCCGTCATCCACACTGATATGTCTGCCAGACATGCAGAGATGCGATTCGCCACCTGGTCATCAGAAGGGGAAAGGAGAAGATTAATTGTGTGTCGTCTGCATAGCAATGATAGGAGAGACCATGTGAGGTTATGACAGAGCCAAGTGACTTGGTGTATAGCGAGAATAGGAGAGGGCCTAGAACAGAGCCCTGGGGACACCAGTGGTGAGAGCGCGTGGTGAGGAGACAGATTCTCGCCACGCCACCTGGTAGGAGCGACCTGTCAGGTAGGACGCAATCCAAGCGTGGGCCGCGCCGGAGATGCCCAACTCGGAGAGGGTGGAGAGGAGGATCTGATGGTTCACAGTATCGAAGGCAGCCGATAGGTCTAGAAGGATGAGAGCAGAGGAGAGAGAGTTAGCTTTAGCAGTGCGGAGCGCCTCCGTGATACAGAGAAGAGCAGTCTCAGTTGAATGACTAGTCTTGAAACCTGACTGATTTGGATCAAGAAGGTCATTCTGAGAGAGATAGCGGGAGAGCTGGCCAAGGACGGCACGTTCAAGAGTTTTGGAGAGAAAGAGAAGGGATACTGGTCTGTAGTTGCTGACATCGGAGGGATCGAGTGTAGCTCTTCAGAAGGGGGTGCAACTCCTCGCTCTTGAAGACGGAGGGACGAGCCATGGTCAGGATGAGCTGATGAGCGAGGTGAGGTAAGGGAGAAGCACAGTCTCTGGAAATGGTCTGGAGAAGAGAGGAGGATAGGGTCAAAGCGGGCAGGTTGTTGGAGTCTGCCGGCCGTCACAAGACGCGAGATTTCATCTGAGAGACAGGAGAAAGATATCAGAGCATAGGGTGGGGCAGTGTGAGCAGAACCAGCGGTGTATCGTTTGACTTAGCAAACGAGGATCGGATGTCGTCGACCTCTTTCAAAATACTGGTTGACGAAGTCATCTGCAGAGGGAGGAGGGGAGGAGGATTCAGGAGGGAGGAGAAGGTGGCAAAGAGCTTCCTAGGGTTAGAGGCAGATGCTTGGAATTTAGAGTGGTAGAAAGTGGCTTTAGCAGCAGAGACAGGGGAGGAAAATGTAGAGAGGAGGGAGTGAAAGGATGCCAGGTCCGCAGGGAGGCGAGTTTTCCTCCATTTCCGCTCGGCTGCCCGGAGCCCTGTTCTGTGAGCTCGCAATGAGTCGTCGAGCCACGGAGCGGGAGGGAGGACCGAGCCGGCCTGGAGGATAGGGGACATAGAGAGTCAAAGGATGCAGAAAGGAGGAGAGGAGGGTTGAGGAGGCAGAATCAGGAGATAGGTTGGAGAAGGTTTGAGCAGAGGGAAGAGATGATAGGATGGAAGAGGAGAGAGTAGCGGGGAGAGAGAGCAAAGGTTGGGACGGCGCGATACCATCCGAGTAGGGGCAGTGTGGGAAGTGTTGGATGAGAGCGAGAGGGAAAAGGATACAAGGTAGTGGTCGGAGACTTGGAGGGGAGTTGCAATGAGGTTAGTGGAAGAACAGCATCTAGTAAAGATGAGCTCAGAGCGTATTGCCTGCCTTGTGAGTAGGGGGAAGGTGAGAGGGTGAGGTCAAAAGAGGAGAGGAGTGGAAAGAAGGAGGCAGAGAGGAATGAGTCAAAGGTAGACGTGGGGAGGTTAAAGTCGCCCAGAACTGTGAGAGGTGAGCCGTCCTCAGGAAAGGAGCTTATCAAGGCATCAAGCTCATTGATGAACTCTCCGAGGGACCTGGAGGGCGATAAATGATAAGGATGTTAAGCTTGAAAGGGCTGGTAACTGCGACAGCATGAGAATTCAAAGGAGGCGATAGACAGATGGGTAAGGGGAGAAAGAGAATGACCACTTGGGAGAGATGAAGATCCCGGTGCCACCACCCCGCTGACCAGAAGCTCTCGGGGTGTGCGAGAACACGTGGGCGGACGAAGAGAGAGCAGTAGGAGTAGCAGTGTTATCTGTGGTGATCCATGTTTCCGTCAGTGCCAAGAAGTCGAGGGACTGGAGGGAGGCATAGGCTGAGAAGAACTCTGCCTTGTTGGCCGCAGATCGGCAGTTCCAGAAGGCTACCGGAGACCTGGAACTCCACGTGGGTCGTGCTGCGCTGGGACCACCAGATTAGGGTGGGAGCTTGAGCGTTTGTATGGTCTGTGCAGAGAGGAGAGAACAGGGATAGACAGACACATAGTTGACAGGCTACAGAAGAGGCTACGCTAATGCAAGGAGATTGGAATGACAAGTGGACTACACGTCTCGAATGTTCAGAAAGTTAAGCTTACGTAGCAAGAATCTTATTGACTAAAATTATTAAAATGATACAGTACTGCTGAAGTAGGCTAGCTGGCAGTGGCTGCGTTGTTGACTTTGTAGGCTAGCTGGCAGTGGCTGCGTTGTTGACACTACACTAATCAAGTCGTTCCGTTGAGTGTAATAGTTTCTACAGTGCTGCTATTCGGGGCTAGCTGGCTAGCTAGCAGTGTTGATTACGTTACGTTGCGTTAAAAGAACGACAATAGCTGGCTAGCTAACCTAGAAAATCGCTCTAGACTACACAATTATCTTTGGTACACAGACGGCTATGTAGCTAGCTATGTAGCTAGCTACGATCAAACAAATCAAACCGTTGTGCTGTAATGAAATGAAAAATGTGATACTACCTGTGGAGCGAAGCGGAATCGACTGGGGTTGTTGAGTGCGGAAGTTCTATTCAGTAGACGTTGGCTAGCTGTTGGCTAGCTAGCAGTGTCTCCTACGTTAAGGACGACAAATAGCTGGCTAGCTAACCTCGGTAAATTAAGATAATCACTCTAAGACTACACGCTCTAAACTACACAATTATCTTGGATACGAAGACAGCAAAGACAACTATGTAGCTAGCTAACACTACACTAATCAAGTCGTTCAGTTGAGTGTAATAGTTTCTACAGTGCTGCTATTCGGTAGACGGTGGACGTTTGCTAGCTGGCTAGCTGCTGGGCAGATAGCAGTGTAGACTACGTTAGGACGACGAAATACTGAAGTTGCAATAGAAGTGAAGAAAACATCTAAATGAAGTTTGTTTCTGAAGTGTCTGGTTTCCTAATTAGCAGGGAGGAGTTTCTACAACCAGATATACCACATCCATAAATAGTGGTTTCCTCATTACCAGATATACCACATCCATAACTCATGGTTTCCTCATTACCAGATATACTACATCCATAACTATCGGTTTCCTCATTACCAGATATAATACATCCATAACTATCGTAGTTTCCTCATTACCAGATATACCACATCCATAACTAGTGGTTTCCTCATTACCAGATATACCACATCCATAACTCATGGTTTCCTCATTACCAGATATACCACATCCATAACTATCGGTTTCCTCATTACCAGATATAATACATCCATAACTAGTGGTTTCCTCATTACCAGATATACTGAATCCATAACTATCGGTTTCCTCATTACCAGATATAATACATCCATAACTATCGGTTTCCTCATTACCAGATATAATACATCCATAACTATCGGTTTCCT
>NW_026280252.1:17500-28359 GCF_023373465.1 Oncorhynchus keta | reverse complement strand
GTTTTGGGGGTTTCATGAGAGTGGCAGCTCCACCAGCAGCTTCATGTAACGGCGTTCGTCTGTTGAAAGAGAAGCGGACCAAAATGCGGCGTGGTGGTTACTCATGTTCTTTAATGAAATAATGAACGATACATGAAATAACTTCATATACAAAACAACAAACGAACCGCGAAAACCTATACAGCCTATATTGTGACAACAAACACAGAGACAGGAACAATCACCCACAAAACACACAGTGAAACCTAGGCTATCTAAATATGGTTCCTAATCAGAGACAACGAGAATCACCTGACTCTGATTGAGAACCACCTCAGGCAGCCATAGCCTATGCTTAGACACCCCTACCAGCCACAATCCCAATACCTACTAAAACCCCAATATGAAAACACACCACAAAATAAACCCATGCTTCACCCTGGCCTGACCAAATAAATAACGAAAACACAAAATACTAAGACCAAGGGTGACAGAACCCCCATAGGGGAGGGTCCGGGTGGGCGTCTGTCCACGGTGGCGGCTCCCGGCTCGGGGACGGGACCCCACTCCCACCAAGTCTTAGTCCCCCTGTAACACGTCCTTTGATTGGCGACCCTCCGCCGACCTAGGCCTAATAACCCTCACCAAGGACCCCACTGGGACTGAGGGGCAGCTCGGGACTGAGGTGCAAGCTCGGGACTGAGGGGAAGCTCGGGACTGAGGGGGAAGCTCGGCACTGAGGGAAGCTCAGTACTGAGAGGAAGCCCAGTACTGGGAGAGGAAGCCCAGTACTGAGAGGAAGCCCAGTAGTGAGAGGAAGCTCAGCACTGAGAGGAAGCTCAGGCAGGTCGTTGGCTCGGCAGATCCTGGCTGGCTGTCGGATCTGGAAGAGTCTGGTTGACTGGCAGATCTGGAAGAGTCTGGCTGACTGGCAGATCTGGAAGATCATGGCTGATAACTTCACCACAAATGATCCACAAAGGAGCCAGTAAGGGAGACATAATATGCTATTTCCCTCTTTCAACATCATATTAATGTCCCATTAAATGGGACGAAAGGAGACCCTCTGGATTCATAACAGAGTTTACCGTCTCCATTATATTGGGTAGGAATAATTAAAACCACCGTTTCCCATTACCTTTCTCTGTCTTTCCTAATGTACTTCACCACTTACCTCTGTAAGAGAATACATTCTCAGAGCTTCCTGCAAAAAGCAAGAGAAAGACAGGAGAAATATGACAGCACCTTTCACGTCCCTTGGGGCTTTCGCTCTCCTTTGAAGTGTGTGCAGTGTTTCGTGGGCAGTGTGGAGCTGTAGGGAGGGACCAGGGAGGAGTATCGAAACAACTCCTTTCAGGACGTGCTTAGTCACACTTGTAGGTGCACACCGTTCTCCAGCCTCCGTCAGCGGCCAATATCACACACACAGGAAGGGTTACGACCCGGCAGGCCCTTCTCTGTGACAGGACACTGCCCCTCCGTTAAACACACACAGGTTTACAGACCTGGGGAATGTGAAAGAAGCCAGATCAGATGTTCAGTATCGTGAGGATCATATCATAACACAAACACAGAATGGAATAGTACCCTTTTAATAAATCATTTTATTAGTACCTTTTAATAAACCAGTTTATTAGTACCTTTTAATAAACCAGTTTATTAGTACCTTTTAATAAATCATTTTATTAGTACCTTTTAATAAATCATT
This sequence comes from Oncorhynchus keta, assembly GCF_023373465.1. NCBI lineage: Eukaryota > Metazoa > Chordata > Actinopteri > Salmoniformes > Salmonidae > Oncorhynchus > Oncorhynchus keta. The sequence continues at coordinate 26,672 of NW_026280252.1, read as the reverse complement.
TTATTAGTACCTTTTAATAAATCATTTTATTAGTACCAGTTTATTAGTACCTTTAATAAACCATTTTAAACCATTTTATTAGTACCTTTTAATAAAACCAGTTTAAGTAAACCAGTTTATTAGTACCTTTTAATAAACCATTTATTAGTACCTTTTAATAAACCAGTTTATTAGTACCTTTTAATAAACCATTTTATTAGTACCTTTTAATAAACCAGTTTATTAGTACCCTTTTAATAAATCATTTTATTAGTACCTTTTAATAAACCAGTTTATTAGTACCCTTTTAATAAATCATTTTATTAGTACCCTTTTAATAAATCATTTTATTAGTACCTTTTAAACCATTTTATTAGTACCTTTTAATAAACCAGTTTATTAGTACCTTTTAATAAACCAGTTTATTAGTACCTTTTAATAAACCAGTTTATTAGTACATTTTAATAAACCAGTTTATTAGTACCTTTTAATAAACCATTTTATTAGTACCTTTTAATAAACCAGTTTATTAGTACCTTTTAATAAACCAGTTTATTAGTACCTTTTAATAAACAATTTTATTAGTACCTTTTAATAAACCAGTTTATTAGTACCTTTTAATAAACCATTTTATTAGTACCTTTTAATAAACCAGTTTATTAGTACCTTTTAATAAACCAGTTTATTAGTACCTTTTAATAAACCATTTTATTAGTACCTTTTAATAAACCAGTTTATTAGTACCTTTTAATAAACAATTTTATTAGTACCTTTTAATAAACCATTTTATTAGTACCTTTTTTAAACCATTTTATTTCACCTTTTAATAAACCAGTTTATTAGTACCTTTTAATAAACCATTTGCATTAGTACCTTTAATAAACCATTTTATTAGTACAGTTTAACAAACAAGAGTTATTAGTACCTTTTAATAAACAATTAACAAGTCAATAAACAGTTTAAAAAATGGGCAGTCTATATACAATGTGTGCAAAAGCCATGAGGAGGTAGGCGAATAATACAATTTTGCAGATTAACACTGGAGTGATAAATGATCAGATGGTCATGTACAGGTAGAGAGAGAAATTGGTGTGCAAAAGAGCAGAAAAGTAAATAAATAAAAAGACAGTATAAAAACAGTCCTTCTGTGGTAGGTGAAAATGGGTGGGCTATAAACAAGTTTATTAATACCTTTAAATAAACCATGACTTAAGTACCTTTTAATAAATGGCAGTTTAGTAGTACCTTTTTAATAAACCAGTTTATTAGTACCTTTTAAAAATGGGCAGTTTATATACCTTTTAATAAACCAAGTTTATTAGTACCTTTTAATAAACTGGAGTTTGATCAGATGGTACCTTTTAATAAAGAGTTTATTAGTACCTTTTAATAAAAAGATTAGTACCTTTTAATAAATCAGTTTGATTAGTAAAATTTTAATAAACAAGTTTAGTAATACCTTTTAATAAACCAGTTTATTAGTACCTTTAATAAATCAGTTTAGTAGTACCTTTTAATAAACCAGTTTAGTAGTACCTTTTAATAAATCAGTTTAGTAGTACCTTTTAATAAACCAGTTTTATTAGTACCTTTTAATAAACAGTTTATTAGTACCTTTTAATAAACCAGTTTAGTAGTACCTTTTAATAAATCAGTTTAGTAGTACCCTTTAATAATCAAGTTTCAGTGGTGGAAAAAAAGTACCCAATTGTCATACAACTTAAAATACTACTTGAGTAAAAGTCCAAGGTATTTGGTTTTAAATATACTTAAGTATCAAAAGTAAATGTAATTGCAAACACATACTTAAGTGTCAAAAGTAAAAGGATAAATAATTTCAAATTACTTCTATTAGGCAATCTAAACGGCACAATTTCTTGTTTCTTTTAATTTACGGATAGTCAAAGGCACACTCCAACACTCAGACATAATTTACAAATGAAGCATTTGTGTTTAGTGAGTCTGCCAGATCAGAGGCAGTAGGGTTGACCAGGGATGTTCTCTTGATAAGTGTGTGAATTGGACCATTTTCCTGTCCTGTTAAGCATTCAAAATGTAACAACTACTTTTGGGTGTCAGGGAAAATCTATGGAGTAAAAAGTAGATTATTATTATTCTTTAGGAATGTAGTAGAGTAAAAGTTGTCAAAAGTTGTCAAAAAAACTACTTATATAGTACTTTAAAGTAATTTTACTTAAGTACTTTATACCACTGTCCAGTTTATTAGTCCCCTTTAATAATCCACTTCAGTGCAGCTGTTGGCCCTTTTGTACACTTGACTCAACTGGTCCCTCCGAGAATATTCAAATATGATGAAATATTCAGCTAGTCTGAATCTGACTGTTTAACTCTTGACTGTGGACATTTGTCCTGTATGTGTTGTATTAAACAATAGAGGTGGTTTCACAGCAGAATATCTGAGTATTTGAGTTTTGTAATAGTTATTTGTAATAGTTATTGATTGATTGTTTCTGAGTGGTCCAGTTACAGTTTTGACTTAAATTGTCTTGAAAATCTATGGCAAGACTTGAAAATGGCCGTCTAGCAATGATCAACAACTAACTTGACAGAGCTTGAAGATTTTTACAATCCAGGTGTGCAAGCTCTTAGAGATGTACTTAGAGTGACTCACAGCTGTAAACACTGCCAAAGGTGATTCTAGCATGTATTCACTCAACTTTTCTAAAAACATGTCTTCACTTTGTCATTATGGGGTATTGTGTGTAGATGGGTTAGAGAACAAAATATATTTCATACATTTTGAAGAACATACAGTACATGTACAGTATCTTAGTCGTTCCCTTTTGGTTGCTTTAGCTTTAAGTTCAAACTACACTGAGTGTACAACATATTAGGAACACATGCTCTTTCCATGAAATAGACTGACCAGGTGTATCAGCAGAAAGATATGATCCTTATTGATGTTACCAGCTAAATTCACCTCAATCACTATAAATGGAGGGGAGGAGACAGGTTAAAGAATGATTTTTTTAAGCCTTGAGACTATTGCGACATTGATTGTGTATGTGTGCCATTCTGAGGGTGAATTGGCAAGACAAAATATTTAAGTGCCTTTGAATGGTGTATAGTAGTAGGCGCCAGGTGCACTGGTTTAAGTGTGTCAAGAATTGCAGCGCTGCTGGGTTTTTCACACTCAACAGTTTCCCGTGTAAATCAATAATGGTCCACCACCCAATGGACATCCAGCAAACCAGTGGTCCAGTGGTCAAAAAGCAGGCCAGTGGTCAAAAATGGGTCAATGATGAAAGAGGACAAAGGATGCTGACATGAATTGTGCAGCGCAACAGACTGGCTACAATTAGTCAACTGACAGTCAAGTACAACATTGGTGCCTAAAGACCCATAAAAGAATGCACAACTCATCGTACCTTGACACGAATGGGGTATGGCAAGCGACGTCTTTTCTGCGGTTGCAGTGTGCTAAGGAATGAAAACACTGGACACTGGAGAATTAGAAAATCATTGCCTAGTCTGATGAATCCCAGTGCCTGCAGTTTCACACAGATAGGAGGACTAGGGTATGGGTACATGCATCCATCATGCCACGTGATAACATGATGGTGTTGGTGGTGTGATATTGTGGGGTGTGTATTCATGGCACACATTGGGCCCCTTGATAAAAGTGGAGCAACATTTGAATGCCGCAGGATATCTGAACATCATTACCAAGCAGGTAATGGCAGCAGCGTATCCATCTGCAAATAGATTTTTTTCTGCAGGATAATGCCCCATGCCATAAGGCTAGGATTGTATAGGAATGGATCCACGGACATGACAGTGAATTCAGCTGACTGCAGTGGCCTGCCCAATCACCAGATCTCAATCCACTTGAGCATCTGTGGGATGAAATGGAACAAGCTGTTCGAGTTAGAGATCCACTACCAGCCAACTTGACACAACTACGGAAAGCATTGTCGTCAATTTTTGTTGGACTGGAAAAAATGCCTGAAATATAAAATAATGCTATTAACCAGTTACCATGCTTTTAAAATAATAGATCTGTTCCAGAACAGTATAGATCACTTTCATTTTTCGGTTCTGGTTCTTGTTCTGTTCCTCGAAAAAATGTAATTATTTTCCGGATTTTGGTTGGTTCCAACCTCTGCTCAGTGCATATAACAAGAGTATAATTTATTTTGTGTTACAACAATGTTGTGAGAATGTTATGCATTAACATGGGTTTATTTTGGCACAATATCACCCCCATTGACGGAGGGGTTCCATCTATGTTTCTTCCATGTTGCGTTCCTGTGCAGTGTACTTGTGCTGTGCGTGGACAGTGAGCTGTCTGTGGAGAATTTGCTTTGGCCTCTGTATCGTATCATCACATAGTCATCCTCCACTCCCATCATCATCCTCCCATCATTAAAAAAAAATGTATTTAACCAAGCAAGTCAGTTAAAGAACAAATTCTTATTTACATTGACGACCTACCCCGGCAAAACCCAGATGACGCTGGGCCAATTGTGTTCCACCCTATCACAGTTGTGATTCAGCTTGGAATAGAACCAGGTTCTGTAGTGACACCTCTAGCACTGAGATACAGTGTCTTAGACCACAGTGCCACTCAGGAGCCTACAGCTGGAGTCCCATCACCCCTGACCCTTGCTTTAGCACTCTGATCTGAACTGCGAAAACACGGGTCACAAAATATGATGCGATCCAGCATCCATTGCTACACCGATCCATGCGTTTTAATGGCAGAGGGTAGCCTTATTTCTCACGTTACAATAATCCATGCTGACTGGCTCTGACAACTGCTGGAGCTCCATGGCTGAGTGCCCTGGTTCCCCTCCAGATTGCCGGTTGATGGCTGCCTGACAGGAAGTTGATTGACTGACTAGGAGGCCTCAATAGGCCTTGGAGGAAGCAGCTGTGACTGGCAGGTCAATCAGCCTCCCCTGCCCCCCAGCATGGTTATCAATTATCAGCCTGATGTGGTGGAGAACAGGTCAATCACTGCAGAGCTCCTACAAAGGGATCCATACCTACATCCATACCTTCTCATCTGTAGCTCTTTACATTTTACATCAGCAGGCCATAGGTGATATTAAAAGTAATGCTCCTCTGAAAGCCACGGTGGCTTAAGCCAAAGCAGCATTAAGGCGAGCAGTCGAGGTCAGGACCTGCTCTGTTAGAATGGTGGTGGGATGACAGTCATATCAAGGCTCTGGTATTGCTGTGGGTAGAAGGGTATTGCTGTGGGTAGGACTGTAGTGCTGACCAGTCTCTGTTGTCTCCCCTCCACCCTTCCTCTCCTCAGCTCATAGTAGGGATCATCCAAGCAGCGGACCTTCCAGCCATGGACATGGGCGGCACCTCGGACCCCTATGTTAAGGTCTACCTGCTACCTGACAAGAAGAAGAAGTTTGAGACCAAGGTCCACCGGAAGACCCTAAACCCCACCTTCAACGAGCAGTTCCAATTCAAGGTACTTATTCAAGGTATAAGAGTAGACTAGACAATACTACACCCATGCAACTCTCAAACCTTGTCTTGTGCAGCAGTAGTATTAGTAGTAGTAGTCGTAGCAGTAGTAGTAGTAGTAGTTGATGTTGTTGTAGTAGTATTAGTTGTAGTAGTAGTAGTAGAAGTAGTAAACTTTGTTATCCATAATAACAACAATAGACATTTCTCAAGGAATAGGACAAATACACAATACACAAACCACACAGTAGTTTAAGCAGGTTGTGTTTGTTTGTTCTATGACAAAGTAATTTGCATGCTGTGGTGTGTTCGTTCGGGTAAGGTGTGTAGACATGGAGCATCTGGCCCTGTAACAACCTGCTGACAGACTGCCTCCTGGTCCACACAGCTGGCCCAGTAACAACCTGCTGACAGACTGCCTCCTGGTCCACACAGCTGGCCCAGTAACAAGCTGCTGACAGACTGCCTCCTGGTCCACACAGCTGGCCCAGTAACAACCTGCTGACAGACTGCCTCCTGGTCCACACAGCTGGCCCAGTAACAAGCTGCTGACAGACAGCCTCCTGGTCCACACAGCTGGCCCAGTAACAAGCTGCTGACAGACAGCCTCCTGGTCCACACAGCTGGCCCAGTAACAACCTGCTGACAGACTGCCTCCTGGTCCACACAGCTGGCCCAGTAACAAGCTGCTGACAGACTGCCTCCTGGTCCACACAGCTGGCCCAGTAACAACCTGCTGACAGACTGCCTCCTGTTCCACACAGCTGGCCCAGTAACAAGCTGCTGACAGACAGCCTCCTGGTCCACACAGCTGGCCCAGTAACAAGCTGCTGACAGACTGCCTCCTGGTCCACACAGCTGGCCCAGTAACAAGCAGCTGACAGACTCCTGGTCCACACAACTGGCCCAGTAACAACCTGCTGACAGACTGCCTCCTGGTCCACACAGCTGGCCCAGTAACAAGCTGCTGACAGACTGCCTCCTGGTCCACACAGCTGGCCCAGTAACAAGCTGCTGACAGACAGCCTCCTGGTCCACACAGCTGGCCCAGTAGCAAGCTGCTGACAGACAGCCTCCTGGTCCACACAGCTGGCCCAGTAACAACCTGCTGACAGACAGCCTCCTGGTCCACACAGCTGGCCCAGTAACAACCTGCTGACAGACAGCCTCCTGGTCCACACAGCTGGCCCAGTAACAACCTGCTGACAGACTGCCTCCTGGTCCACACAGCTGGCCCAGTAACAACCTGCTGACAGACAGCCTCCTGGTCCACACAGCTGGCCCAGTAGCAACCTGCTGACACACTGCCTCCTGGTCCACACAGCCTCTGTATGATCAGTATTCAAACAGGCAGATGCAAACTCACATCTCTCCTTATTCTCTCTCTTTCTTGTTTTGATTTGGCCTAAATTTGAGCAAAACTTTCTCAGTTTCGAAAATGTGATTGTAGCTACAGTATCTCATCTGTGGAGGAAGAGTTGTGGTATTCATCCAGCAGGACAAAGAGCACAGGTGTTTGTCTGCAGCGAGAAATACGTAGCATATGTGGTTGCCAGATTGGTTAAATACCAGTAGCATATTTATTTTGGAATTCAGAAAACATGGTAGATCTGTGAAGCTTTATTTATCCCACCAGCACCTACTTGTAATCACAAGTGGCTCCATTATAGAAATGAAGGAGCTAGGAGTGTTCTTTGGTCGTGGTGGTGATAGTGTCAAGGACAAACTTCAGAAGTCTTATCTCTTTTCTAGCCAATCAGGCAGTTTGTCACCATGTTGTAATGAGCTTTGTCTGGAAAACAGCTCAATTGGAGGCAATCAAGAATCAAATCCTAGACCCCACCCTCATCTCCTCTTCACATCCCCTCCACCAGCACCCCTTCCTTCGCCCCGGATCTCTGGCAGATAAGACTGCCTGCCGCCTGTCCGTCACACACAGGACTGGAGAAGGAAGGAGAGGAGGAGGATGGAGAAGGAGTGGGGTTGATTGATTTGTAATGCTCTAGAACCAGAACTTCCCCAACTCACGACGACTCCTCTCTATTCCTTGACAAGTAATACCAGTGCCTGGGAGTAGCTTTGATGCAGCGTGCCAATCTGGCGGACATTTTGTAAAGCACCACTATCACCACTATCACCACTATGCTACTACAGGTGTCAACAATACTCTACTTCAATTTCATCCTTAGTTTGAGATAAGTAAGTTCCACCAGAAGACACTTAGAGATAGGTTTCATGTTCGGACAGACTCTTCTAGTGGTTATATGGTTCTCCCCAGGTGCCCTACGTCGAGCTGGGAGGCAAGACGCTGATGATGACGGTGTACGACTTTGACCGCTTCTCCAAGCACGACGCCATCGGAGACGTGAAGCTGCCCATGAACAAGATTGACTTTAGTCACGTGACCGAGGAGTGGCGGGATCTTGTGAGCGCCGAGAAGGAGGAGGTAAATAATATAATATATATACAACATATATAAGGTAATAACTCCAAGTTTACACATCAGAAACTCCTAATATTTTCTTCCCCAAAGTTACTACAGTCTGCATGGAGTGTTGTCACCAAGGTAACAGTTCATTTCTAGAAAATCCACGATCAGACATTTTAAATGACACATTTTATCACACGACAATCGTATGACTATGTTAAAAATGTTGAAGAGTGAGCATTGCCAGGTATTCCATCTCCCTTGAAAAATGTCACTTAATCATCCCTCCATGCTTCTCATTCTATTAATAAAAGAGAGATGGAGATACAATGTTCAAGGTAAATGTTACGGCGTGCAGCATTTAAGAGTGGGTTGCTAGGGAACCTTGTTTTTAGCAGCACGCTTGGTTCATGTAAAGGTTCATTTTCACATCTGTGGTGCCAGAGAGTGGAAGGACATCTCAATCTGCAGCGTTGTTCCAGAACCAGACAAGCTACACCTGATCACTTCACGCGAGGCTTGAAACACTGTCTTTAACGCCCTTAAAGTGGTAGTCGCTCACTTCAGTGGGCTTTCGCTGAAGGACCTTGAAACATTTTGATTTGATTTGAAATGGCCACTTTCACCATCGTGAGCACCATCTTAAACACTATATGATTATACAAATGTTGAAATGGGATCATTATGCGAAGACTTCGAGGATAATGTGACACACCAAGCAACTTATGTGGGTGTGTAAGAGACGGTAGGGTCAAGAAGAAGTTCCTGTCCTCATTGAATGTGTGTAACAGTGACAGAAAGGAATGTTTCACACATCAGCCGTGCCTCAGTGGCTGCAAATGACACCCAATGAGGTCATAGCGGCTAGCTAAAGAGATGCTCTGAACAGCCCAACCACTAGTCTGGTCCCAGATCTGTTTGTGCGCTATAGCCAACTCCTATTTCTCCCCATGCTTCTACATTTGGCACGACCACACTAGACCAAGGGCAAAGTTTGTCCTTCAGAAGAATCCCAATATCCACTCAGAAAAATGTATGGACACATTACCCATATCTATGCAAATATATGCATCCACAGAGAGTGAGAGACATGTTGACCCAAATATTTCCTCTGGGGTATCATTTAAGCAATAAGGCCAGAGGAGGTGTGGTATATGGCCAATATACCACGGCTAAGGGCTGTTCTTATGCACGAAGCAATGCGAAATGCCTGGATACAGCCCTTAGCCATGGAATATTGGCCTTATACGACAAACCCCCCGAGGTGCCTTACTGCTTAATTCTAAACTGTGTGAATCGAGCCTTGAATGCTGATTG
>NW_026280252.1:0-7500 GCF_023373465.1 Oncorhynchus keta | reverse complement strand
GTGTTTTCTAACGGTGGAGGGATAGGTTATCTGTGATATCCCTGCCTGGGTGTTGTTGTTGTGTATATTCAGCCTCAGCCTCTGGGGATAGCGGGATTCATTTATCCAGTGCTGGTCATTCAGGCCCAGGCCTGAGTGGATGGTCAAGATGAGGCAGAGGTAGCCAGATACAGGATTGTAATGGGAAGGAGTTGGAATGTATTTATACGGTTGTGAATGTGAGGTCTTTTTTTATACAGAGATAAAGATTTCAGCACAGGTCAAGACTGTTGCAAATGATGATCGTGATCAGGGGTGAAGAAATACCATTCAAACGGAACCGTGTGTGTGTGTGTGTGAATGCCTGTTTGAGTTACAGGATCTGGACCTGAAGCAGCCTCTGTTATCGGTCTGCTGTGACAGTTCCAACCAATGGGATTGAGCCTAACCTCCACAGAGACCTTGGGGAACATACTTAGTTCGTCCACAAACTTCCCTCCGTTAACCTCCAATCATTACCTATTAGAAAAGCTTCCTATCAGCGTCAACAGCGAAGCTGTAGAAGTCTGATTGTTTGTAATCAGCTCTCTCATGACACATCTTTAGTTTCCTACAGGGACATTAGTAGAACCTATAAAGAAGGGAACTGAGCTGAACAGAATTCACTGCACACATCAAAAGAAAGAGAAAAAAAACAATAAAGGGGTTGTTGATGGAAGAGTCTGATAGAAAGTGGTGATACGGCCGTGTGATGCTCACAGTCCGACACTGGAGAAGATTCCCATTTAGATACTGCTGGGCCTATTCACTAACACACCTCTCCTCCACTGTCTCTTTTATCATGGCACAGCCCTCACCGCACCGCAGGAGAGTAATAAACGTCACAATGGACACCCGCTCTCGAGGCTGCATTCTCTTTCTCTCCCTCTTTCTCTCTTTTGTTCTAGCTGTTCTCTTCATTCTGGTCACTCACTCTCTCTTCGTTCACTCAGTTCTCTCTGTCTTTCTCTCGCTGTCACTCTTTGTCAATGTCCTTTCTTTTTCTCTCTTTCCCTCTGTTCTGCTTCTCTTTTTCTCTCTTTCCTCTGTTCTGCTTCTCTTTTCTCTCTTTCCTCTCTGTTCTGCTTCTCTTTTTCTCTCTTTCCCTCTGTTCTCTTCTCTTTCTCTCTTTCCCTCTGTTCTGCTTCTCTTTTTCTCTCTTTCCCTCTGTTCTGCTTCTCTTTTTCTCTCTTTCCCCTCTGTTCTGCTTCTCTTTTTCTCTCTTTCCCTCTGTTCTGCTTCTCTTTTCTCTCTTTCCCTCTGTTCTGCTTCTCTTTTTCTCTCTTTCCCTCTGTTCTGCTTCTCTTTTTCTCTCTTTCCCTCTGTTCTGCTTCTCTTTTTCTCTCTTTCCCTCTGTCCATTGCCTTTCTTTCCCTCTGTTCTGCTTCTCTTTTTCTCTCTTTCCCTCTGTTCTGCTTCTCTTTTTCTCTCTTTCCCTCTGTTCTGCTTCTCTTTTTCTCTCTTTCCCTCTGTCCATTGCCTTTCTTTCCCTCTGTTCTGCTTCTCTTTTTCTCTGTGTCTCAGTGTTCACTGTCCACACAGCTATGGGATGAACCTACCAGTGACCAATCAGCTCTTAGGGTCTTCACTTGAGACATTTATCTACAGCATGAAAATATGCCTGCAGCAACAGAAAATGTAAATTATTATAATGAATCTACATTCTTGTAGGGGTTGATACATTTTTCTTTAGGACAGAATGCTTTAGGACAGAAAATATTGTTTTGGACACCTGTACCTGACAAGGCAAATCAAGTATGAACATTCACAGGTAACTTAGCCTAGTGGTTAGAGTGTTGGGCCTGCAACCAGAAGGTTGTTGGATCAAATCCTCTGAGCTGACAAGGTAAACATCTGTCGTTCTAGCCCTGAGCAAGGCTGTTAACCCACTGTTCCCTGGGCGCTGTGGATGTGGATCAAGGCAGCCCCCTCACCTCTCTGATTCACCAGAAGACACACTTCAGTTGAATACATTCAGTTGGACAACTGCCTAGATATCCTCCTTGCCCTCTAAGTTGGATAACAAATGTTTGCCATTGCTAGGAGTTCCACAGTCAAAACTGTATTTTCCAGCCCTACTCCATGAGCATCAAGGACATCCTAATAAAGGCATCTGGGAGCCACAGATACATGTAGATTATGAGAACAAGCAGTATTTTAGAACAAGAGAGCATTATGAGGATTGATACTGATGGCTTGCTTCAATGATGCATTACCATGCTGGTGCTCAATTGTAACGCCATCCTTTCCATTAATGTGATTGGTCATTTAGCCCAATTACCATGCCATATCTATCCTATTTATTTGTGTTTGTTGATCCTAGAACCAACAAACACTGTCTCATCTTGAAAGATAAATGGGCGTGACCTGTATTCATTAAGATAAGTCTGTGTCCACTATCTAGCTCGAATTGCTTTCAATGGCAGTCCATTAGCCAGGCTCATTAGCTCTCCAAAACTCAAGTGTCTTGTCTCAAACAGGTGCCACTCCACACCCTCTCCCCCCTCTACTTCCTGCTTGTCATTACCATTCCGATAGGAGTAAAACAAAATCAGCGTCTTGATTGCCAATGATAAAGCAGGAAGGCTGATGGAGTGAGTCTGCATCTTTACTGGTCCTCTTGACCTGATTACCAGAGGGGGGGCCACAGGGCCGGCCACAGCAGGCCCACTCTGGAAGGCTTCAGTCGTCATTACTGGAGAACAGAAATGAGGCCCTCCAGTGAAAGTGAAAGAAACATGAGCCAGTTCAAAAAGCAGTGAAATTCTATTCATAGAAATTGTGCGCAAAATCTGTTTCTCTTGCATATGATTTGAAATGGTTTGTAAGTACGGTGAATATTATCAGACTGTGTGATTCCTCTCCGTGTTGATATATCCAAATAAAAGGGACGGACAAGGTGTGACTAAAAACATATGAGTGTATATACACTAGAAAGGGAGGGGGTGTATATGCCTTGTGGCAGTGGGTTCTAACCTGGCCCTCTCTTATTCCTCAGATCCCTACGTCAAGATCCACCTGATGCAGTAGGTTCTAACCTGGCCATCTCTTATTTCCACAGATCCCTACGTGGATCCACCTGATGCAGGGTTCTAACCTGGCCCTCTCTTATTTCCTCAGATCCTCTACGTCAAGATCCACCTGATGCAGTAGGTTCTAACCTGGCCCTCTCTTCTTTCCTCAGATCCCTACGTCAAGATCCACCTGATGCAGTGGGTTCTAACCTGGCCATCTCTTCTTTCCTCAGATCCTACATCAAGATCCACCTGATGCAGGGTTCTAACCTGTGGCCCTCTTATTTCCTCAGATCCCTATGTCAAGATCCACCTGATGCAGTAGGTTCTAACCTGGCCCTCTCTTCTTTCCTCAGATCCCTACGTCAAGATCCACCTGATGCAGTAGGTTCTAACCTGGCCCTCTTTCCTCAGATCCCTACGTGAAGATCCACCTGATGCAGTAGGTTCTAACCTGGCCCTCTCTTCTTTCCTCAGATCCCTACGTGAAGATCCACCTGATGCAGTAGGTTCTAACCTGGCCATCTCTTCTCCTCAGATCCCTACGTGAAGATCCACCTGATGCAGTAGGTTCTAACCTGGCCCTCTTCTTTCCTCAGATCCCTACGTCAAGATCCACCTGATGCAGGGTTCTAACCTGGCCCTCTCTTCTTTCCTCAGATCCCTACGTGAAGATCCACCTGATGCAGTGGGTTCTAACCTGGCCCTCTCTTCTTTCCTCAGATCCCTTTGACGTCAAGATCCACCTGATGCAGTAGGTTCTAACCTGGCCCTCTCTTCTTTCCTCAGATCCCTACGTCAAGATCCACCTGATGCAGTGGGTTCTAACCTGGCCTCTCTTCCCTCAGATCCCTACGTCAAGATCCACTTGATGCAGTGGGTTCTAACCTGGCCCTCTCTTCTTTCCTCAGATCCCTATGTGAAGATCCACCTGATGCAGTAGGTTCTAACCTGGCCCTCTCTTTCTTTCTCAGATCCATATGGAAGATCCACCTGATGCAGTGGGTTCTAACCTGGCCCTCTCTTCTTTCCTCAGATCCCTACGTCAAGATCCACCTGATGCAGTGGGTTCTAACCTGGCCCTCTCTTCTTTCCTCAGATCCCTACGTGAAGATCCACCTGATGCAGTAGGTTCTAACCTGGCCCTCTCTTCTTTCCTCAGATCCATACGTGAAGATCCACCTGATGCAGTGGGTTCTAACCTGGCCTCTCTCTATTTCCTCAGATCCATATGGAAGATCCACCTGATGCAGTGGGTTCTAACCTGGTCCTCTCTTCTTTCCCTCAGATCCCTACGGAAGATCCACCTGATGCAGTAGGTTCTAACCTGTGGCCTCTCTTATTTCCTCAGATCCCTACGCCAAGATCCACCTGATGCAGTAGGTTCTAACCTGGCCCTCTCTTCTTTCCTCAGATCCCTACGCCAAGATCCACCTGATGCAGTAGGTTCTAACCTGGCCCTCTCTTCTTCCTCAGATCCCTACGTGAAGATCCACCTGATGCAGTAGGTTCTAATCCCTGGCCCTCTCTTCTTTCCTCAGATCCCTACGCCAAGATCCACCTGAAGTGGGTTCTAACCTGGCCAGATCCTGATGCAGTAGGTTCTAACCTGGCCCTCTCTTCTTTCCCTCAGATCCCCTACGTCAAGATCCACCTGATGCAGTGGGTTCTAACCTGGCCCTCTCTTCTTCCTCAGATCCCTACGTGAAGATCCACCTGATGCAGTAGGTTCTAACCTGGCCCTCTCTTTCCTCAGATCCCTACGAAGATCCACCTGATGCAGTGGGTTTAACCTGGCTCCCTCTCTTCTTCCTCAGATCCCTACGTGAAGATCCCAATTCGATGGGTAGGACTTAGTCTTGGTTCCTCTCTTCTTCTCAGATCCCTACGTCAAGATCCACCTGATGCAGGTTCGTAACTCGGCCTCTCTCTTATTTCCTCAGGATCCTCACGTCAAGATCCACCTGATGCATTAGGTTCTAACCTGGCCCTCTCTTCTTTCCTCAGATCCCTACGTCAAGATCCACCTGATGCAGTAGGTTCTAACCTGGCCCTCTCTTCTTTCCTCAGATCCCTACGTGAAGATCCACCTGATGCAGTAGGTTCTAACCTGGCCCTCTCTTCTTTCCTCAGATCCCTACGTGAAGATCCACCTGATGCAGTAGGTTCTAACCTGGCCCTCTCTTCTTTCCTCAGATCCCTACGTCAAGATCCACCTGATGCAGTAGGTTCTAACCTGGCCCTCTCTTCTTTCCTCAGATCCCTACGTGAAGATCCACCTGATGCAGTAGGTTCTAACCTGGCCCTCTCTTCTTTCCTCAGATCCCTACGTGAAGATCCACCTGATGCAGTAGGTTCTAACCTGGCCCTCTCTTCTTTCCTCAGATCCCTACGTCAAGATCCACCTGATGCAGTAGGTTCTAACCTGGCCCTCTCTTCTTTCCTCAGATCCCTACGTCAAGATCCACCTGATGCAGTAGGTTCTAACCTGGCCCTCTCTTCTTTCCTCAGATCCCTACGTGAAGATCCACCTGATGCAGAACGGGAAGAGGCTGAAGAAGAAGAAGACGACAATCAAGAAGAACACCCTCAACCCTTACTACAACGAGTCCTTCAGCTTTGAAGTGCCATTCGAGCAAATCCAGGTAATGGTGTTGTACATCCCCATGCACATCTTGGGAGTTCTCCATGTTGTTGAAGCTTTAAGACTAGATCTAATTGATCTCAGTCATAAACCACCAAGTCAAGTTTTTTTAAAGAATACTTCAAATAAGACTTAGTGCCAACACCGAGACCAATGACAAGGAGATTGTGTTCAAAGCTTGTGGCTACTAAGAGTGATTTGGTGGCTTGAAATTAGCGTGTGAATGTGTGGTCCTTAGCCTGTACAGGATAATCCGTCTCAGGCTCTATTCATCATGGGCCCGATTCAGACTTAGTAAATGTACGCGTTTCCTATGCGCTTCTCACTAGTCAGTATTCATACTTAATGCAGGTGTGTAATGCATTAGTGTACCTTAATTGGTATTTTATCAGAATATAGGGAACAATGAAAGAAACCATCTACAGTTGAAGTCGGAAGTTTACATACACTTAGATTGGAGTCATTAAAACTAGTTTTTCTTGTTAACATACTATGTTTTGGCAAGTTGGTTCAGGGACATCTACTTTGTGCATGACACAAGTAATTTTCCCAAGAATTGTTAGAACAGACAGATTATTCACTTATAATTCATTGTATCACAATTCCAGTGGGTCAGAAGTTTACATACACAAAGTTACTGTGTTTTGGGCTCTAAGCTTGGAAAATTCCAGAAAATTATGTCATGGCTTTGGTAGCTTCTGATAGACTAATTGACATCATTTGAGTCAATTGGGGTGTACCTGTGGATGTATTTCTAAGGTCTACCTTCAAAGTGACTCTTTGCTTGACATCATGGGAAAATCAAAAGAAATGAGCCAAGACCTCAAAGAAAAATTGTAGACCTCCACAAAGTCTGGTTTATCCTTGGAGAAATTTCCAAACGCCTGAAGGTATCAATGTTCATCTGTACAAACAATAGTATGCAAGTATAAACACCATGGGACCATACAGCCATTATATTGCTCAGGAAGGAGAGGCGTTCTGTCTCCTAGAGATTAACGTACTTTGGTGTGAAAAGTGCAAATCAATCCCAGAACAACAGCAAAGGACCTTGTGAAGATGCTGATTAAAGGCGCAGTCAACTTAGTGTATGTAAACTTCTGACCCACTGGAATTGTGATACAATCTGTCTGTAAACAATTGTTGGAAAAATTACTTGTGCCATGCACAAAGTATATGTCCTAACTGACTTGCCAAAAACTATAGTTTGTTAACAAGAAATTTGTGGAGTGGTTGAAAAACGGGTTTTAATGACCCAATCCTAAATGTATGCAAACGTCCGACTTCAACTATTTGCATATTTGTCTCAGTTTCAGCACCAACTGGTAGATTTAAAAAAATACTCTGATCTTGTAGATTATTTAAGCAAATAATAGCGTTAGGAAAGTATGTATGAATCATATTAAACAGGTTTGGAGTGAGTTTACGCACAAAATATATTGATGAATCAAAAATACATATTGTAAAAGTTGACACATTCAAGTTAAATCCATTTAATTATTTGAAGGTAGAAATAGGTGTACTATAGGGGTTGAACAGTAGCCCTAGAAATCTACCCTGATCCTCACTAATCATGGAACTGTATGACAACGGTCCAGTCATTGGGAACCATGCACCAGGTTCCAGGTTTAAACTGCTATGTGTGGTCTGAGTTCCATAATGATTCAAGTAGGCTACATGTCCCAAATGATTGCACAATGTTAGCCTATTATGATCCACTAATGCTAGCGACCCTTGGGAACAACTACAAGGACATGAGAGAGGAAAGAAAAGTAAACGGAATAGAATGGAATCATTCAAAACGTAGGCAGCAAATTTAAGGAA
>NW_026280251.1:0-4914 GCF_023373465.1 Oncorhynchus keta | reverse complement strand
TGTCACGCCCTAACCTTAGAGAGACGTTTTATTTCTCCATTTGGTTAGGTCAGGGTGTGATGTGGGGTGGGCATTCTATGTTTGTTTTCTATGTTGCTTTATTTCTATGTTTTGGCCGGGTATGGTTCTCGATCAGGGACATCTGTCTATCGTTGTCTCTGATTGGGAAGCATACTTAGGTAGCCCTTTTCCCTCCTTTCAGTGTGGGTAGTTAACTTTGTTTGTGGCACTTAGCCCTGTAAGCTTCACGGGTGTTTCTTTTACGTTTGTTGTTTTGTTGGCAACATTTTAAAATAAAGGAAAATGTACGCTCACCATGCTGCACTTTGGATTCCTTCCGACAACGGCCGTGACAGAACTACCCAAACACCAAAGGACCAAGCAGCGTGGCCAGGAGGAGCAGGCATCCTGGGCCCGGGAGAAGAGAGAGAGAATGGAAGACATCTTGGACATGGGAGGAGGTTATGGCAGGGGACAAGACCCTGCAAAGGAAACAGGCTGAAGTAGCGAGGGAGTCATGACTTTCCTACCGGGAGTCACGGCAACGGAGCAGGCACCAGAGGCATCCCAAATATTTTTGGGGGAGCACACGGGGAGTTTGGCTGAGTCAGGTTGGAGACCTGACCCAACTCCCCGTGCTTACCGTGGCGAGCGTCATACTGGTCAGGCACCGTGTTATGTGGTGGAGCGCACGGTGTCTCCAGTACGTGTTCACAGCCCGGTGCGCTACCTTCCAGCTCCCCGTATCGGCCGGGCTAGTGGACATCCAGCAAGGTCGGAGGGGTGCCGGCTCAGCGCATCTGGCCGCCAGTGCGTCTACACAGCCCAGTGCGTCCTGTGCATGCGTCCCGCACGTGCCGGGCCAAAGACACCATCCAGCCAGGACAGGTTGTGCAGGCTCTCACGCCAGCGAGACCCCCAGTGCGCCTCCACGGCCCAGTGTATCCTGTGCCCGCTCCCAGAGCCAGGCCTCCTGTGTGTCTCTCCAGTCCAGTGATAATCCATGGCAAGAAGCCTCCAATGATGATCCATGGCACAGAAGCCTCCAGTGATGATCCATTGCAAGAAGCCTCCAGTGATGATCCATTGCAAGAAGTCTCCAGTGATGATCCATGGCACTAAGTCTCCAGTGATGATCCATGGCACTAAGTCTCCAGTGATGATCCATGGCACTAAGTCTCCAGTGATGATCCATTGCAAGAAGCCTCCAGTGATGATCCATGGCACTAAGTCTCCAGTGATGATCCATGGCAAGAAGCCTCCAGTGATGATCCATGGCAAGAATCCTCAACGACGGCCTCCAGTCCGGGGCCCACAGCGAGATTCCCGGTCCGGGAGCCCGCAACGAGGTGCCCCGGTCCGAGGCCCGCAACGAGGGTCCCCACACCAGAGGCGCCACCAAAAAATGGGGTGAGCCAGAGGTGGAGCGGGGTCTACGTCCCGCACCAGAGTCGCCACCGCGTATAGATGCCCATCCAGACCCTCCCCTATAGGTTCAGGTTTGTGGCCGCGGTCCGCACCTTTGGGGGGGGTGCTGACCTTAGAGAGCCATTTTATTTCTCTTATTGGTTAGGTCAGGGTGTGATGTGGGGTGGACATTCTGTTTTGTTTCTGTTTCTATGTTTTGGCCAGGTATGGTTCTCAATCAGGGACAGCTGTCTATGTTTGTCTCTGATTGGGAATCATGCTTAGGTTGCCCTTTTCACTCCTTTCAGTTTTGTTTGTGGCACTTAGCCCTGTAAGCTTCACGGGTGTTTCTTTCGTTTGTTGTTGTGTTGGCGACATTTTTTAAAATAAAATAAAATCTACGTTCACAATGCCGCACTTTGGTCTCCTTCCGACAACATCCGTGACAGCTATATTTTTAAACACCAGCCACTGTTCACCTCCTATTGATTGTGCTGTGTTTGCTGCCAGTTGTTTTTTTTAATTGAACCTTTATTTAACTAGGCAAGTCAGTTAAGAACAAACCCAGATGATGCTGGGCCAATTGTGCGCCGCCCTATGGTACTCACAATCACAGTCAGATGTGAAACAGCCTGAATTCTAACCAGGGACTGTATTAAAGCCTCTTGCACTTAGATACAGTGCCTTAAACCGCTGGCGCCACTTTCGAGCCATGACCAATATAAACTCAGCAAAAAGAAACGTAACATGTGCAAATATTTGTATGAGCATAACAAGATTCAACAACTGAGACATAAACTGGACAAGTTCCACACATATATGACTAACATAAATGGAATAATGTGTCCCTGAACAAAGGGGGTCAAAATCAAAAGTAACAGTCAGTATCTGGTGTGGCCACCAGCTGCATTAAGTACTGCAGTGCATCTACTCCTCATGGACTGCACCAGATTTGGCAGTTTTGCTGTGAGATGTTATCCCAATCTTTCACGAAGGCACCTGCAATTTCCCGGACATTTCTGGTGGGAATGGCCCTAGCCCTCACCCTCCGATCCAACAGGGCCCAGACATGCTCAATGGGATTGAGATCCGGGCTCTTCGCTGGCCATGGCTGAAAACTGTCATTCCTGTCTTGTATGAAATCACGCACAGAACGAGCAGTATGGCTGGTGGCATTGTCATGCTGGAGGGTCATGTCAGGATGAGCCTGCAGGCAGGGTACCACATGAGGGAGGACGATGTCTTCCCTGTAACACACAGCGTTGAGATTGCCTGCAATGACATTTACATTTACATTTAAGTCATTTAGCAGACGCTCTTATCCAGAGCGACTTACAAATTGGTGCATTCACCTTATGACATCCAGTGGAACAGTCACTTTACAATAGTGCATCTAAATCTAAAAGCGGGGGGGGGGGTGAGAAGGATTACTTATCCTATCCTAGGTATTCCTTAAAGAGGTGGGGTTTCAGGTGTCTCCGGAAGGTGGTGATTGACTCCGCTGTCCTGGCGTCGTGAGGGAGTTTGTTCCACCATTGGGGGCCAGAGCAGCGAACAGTTTTGACTGGGCTGAGCGGGAACTGTACTTCCTCAGTGGTAGGGAGGCGAGCAGGCCAGAGGTGGATGAACGCAGTGCCCTTGTTTGGGTGTAGGGCCTGATCAGAGCCTGGAGGTACTGAGGTGCCGTTCCTCACAGCTCCGTGGCAAGCACCATGGTCTTGTAGCGGATGCGAGCTTCAACTGGAAGCCAGTGGAGAGAGCGGAGGAGCGGGGTGACGTGAGAGAACTTGGGAAGGTTGAACACCAGACGGGCTGCGGCGTTCTGGATGAGTTGTAGGGTTTAATGGCACAGGCAGGCCCAGCCAACAGCGAGTTGCAGTAATCCAGACGGGAGATGACAAGTGCCTGGATTAGGATCTGCGCCGTTTCCTGTGTGAGGCAAGGTCGTACTCTGCGGATGTTGTAGAGCATGAACCTACAGGAACGGGCCACCGCCTTGATGTTAGTTGAGAACGACAGGGTGTTGTCCAGGATCACGCCAAGGTTCTTAGCGCTCTGGGAGGAGGACACAATGGAGTTGTCAACCGTGATGGCGAGATCATGGAACGGGCAGTCCTTCCCCGGGAGGAAGAGCAGCTCAGTCTTGCCGAGGTTCAGCTTGAGGTGGTGATCCGTCATCCACACTGATATGTCTGCCAGACATGCAGAGATGCGATTCGCCACCTGGTCATCAGAAGGGGGAAAGGAGAAGATTAATTGTGTGTCGTCTGCATAGCAATGATAGGAGAGACCATGTGAGGTTATGACAGAGCCAAGTGACTTGGTGTATAGCGAGAATAGGAGAGGGCCTAGAACAGAGCCCTGGGGACACCAGTGGTGAGAGCGCGTGGTGAGGAGACAGATTCTCGCCACGCCACCTGGTAGGAGCGACCTGTCAGGTAGGACACAATCAAGCGTGGCCGCGCCGGAGATGCCCAACTCGGAGAGGGTGGAGAGGAGGGATCTGATGGTTCACAGTATCGAAGGCAGCCGATAGGTCTAGAAGGATGAGAGCAGAGGAGAGAGAGTTAGCTTTAGCGGTGCGGAGCGCCTCCGTGATACAGAGAAGAGCAGTCTCAGTTGAATGACTTGTCTTGAAACCTGACTGATTTGGATCAAGAAGGTCATTCTGAGAGAGATAGCGGGAGAGCTGGCCAAGGACAGCACGTTCAAGAGTTTTGGAGAGAAAGAAAGAAGGGATACTGGTCTGTAGTTGTTGACATCGGAGGGATCGAGTGTAGGTTTTTTTTCAGAAGGGTGCAACTCTCGCTCTCTTGAAGACGGAAGGGACGTAGCCAGCGGTCAGGGGATGAGTTGATGAGCAAGGTGAGGTAAGGGAGAAGGTCTCCGGAAATGGTCTGGAGAAGAGAGGAGGATAGGGTCAAGCGGGCAGGTTGTTGGGCGACCGGCCGTCACAAGACGCGAGATTTCATCTGGAGAGAGAGGGGAGAAAGAGGTCAGAGCACAGGGTAGGGCAGTGTGAGCAGAACCAGCGTTGTCGTTTGACTTAGCAAACGAGGATCGGATGTCGTCGACCTTCTTTTCAAATGGTTGGCAGAAGTCATCTGCAGAGAGGGAGGGGGGAGGGGAGGAGGATTCAGGAGGGAGGAGAAGGTGGCAAAGAGCTTCCCTAGGGTTAGAGGCAGAAGCTTGGAATTTACAGTGGTAGAAAGTGGCTTTAGCAGCAGAGACAGAAGAGGAAAATGTAGAGAGGAGGGAGCGAAAGGATGCCAGGTCCGCAGGGAGGGGGAGTTTTCCTCCATTTCCGCTCGGCTGCCCGGAGCCCTGTTCTGTGAGCTCAAGAATGAGTCGTCAAGCCACGGAGCGGGAGGGGAGGACCGAGCCGGCCTGGAGGATAGGGGCATAGAGAGTCAAAGGATGCAGAAAGGGAGGAGGGAGGGTAGAGGAGGCAGAATCAGGAGATAGGTTGGAGAGGTTTGAGCAGAGGGAAGAGATGATAGGATGACA
>NW_026280250.1:0-15415 GCF_023373465.1 Oncorhynchus keta | reverse complement strand
TGGTGTAGACTATATTACATGGATTTATTGTGATGGTGTAGACTATATTACATGGATTTATTGTGATGGTGTAGACTATATTACATGGATTTATTGTGATGGTGTAGACTATATTACATGGATTTATTGTGATGGTGTAGACTATATTACATGGATTTATTGTGATGGTGTAGACTATATTACATGGATTTATTGTGATGGTGTAGGTAGACTATATTACATGGATTTATTGTGATGGTGTAGACTATATTACATGGATTTATTGTGATGGTGTAGACTATATTTGTGAAGGTGTAGACTATATGGATTTATTGTGAAGGTGTAGGCTATATTACATGGATTTTATTGTGATTGTAGACTATATTACATGGATTTATTGTGATGGTGTAGGTAGACTATATTACATGGATTTATTGTGATGGTGTAGACTATATTACATGGATTTATTGTGATGGTGTAGACTATATTACATGGATTTATTGTGATGGTGTAGACTATATTACATGGATTTATTGTGATGGTGTAGGTAGACTATATTACATGGATTTATTGTGAAGGTGTAGACTATATTACATGGATTTATTGTGAAGGTGTAGACTATATTACATGGATTTATTGTGATGGTGTAGATTATATTACGTGGATTTATTGTGATGGTGTAGACTATATTACATGGATTTATTGTGATGGTGTAGACTATATTACATGGATTTATTGTGATGGTGTAGACTATATTACATGGATTTATTGTGATGGTGTAGACTATATTACGTGGATTTATTGTGATGGTGTAGACTATATTACATGGATTTATTGTGATGGTGTAGACTATATTACATGGATTTATTGTGATGGTGTAGACTATATTACATGGATTTATTGTGAAGGTGTAGACTATATTACATGGATTTATTGTGAAGGTGTAGACTATATTACATGGATTTATTGTGATGGTGTAGACTATATTACATGGATTTATTGTGATGGTGTAGACTATATTACATGGATTTATTGTGAAGGTGTAGACTATATTACATGGATTTATTGTGAAGGTGTAGACTATATTACATGGATTTATTGTGGTGGTGTAGACTATATTACATGGATTTATTGTGAAGGTGTAGACTATATTACATGGATTTATTGTGATGGTGTAGACTATATATAATATTACATGGATTTATTGTGAAGGTGTAGACTATATTACATGGATTTATTGTGATGGTGTAGACTATATTACATGGATTTATTGTGATGGTGTAGACTATATTACATGGATTTATTGTGATGGTGTAGACTATATTACATGGATTTATTGTGATGGTGTAGACTATATTACATGGATTTATTGTGATGGTGTAGACTATATTACATGGATTTATTGTGATGGTGTAGGCTATATTACATGGATTTATTGTGATGGTGTAGACTATATTACATGGATTTATTGTGATGGTGTAGACTATATTACATGGATTTATTGTGATGGTGTAGACTATATTACATGGATTTATTGTGATGGTGTAGACTATATTACATGGATTTATTGTGATGGTGTAGACTATATTACATGGATTTATTGTGATGGTGTAGACTATATTACATGGATTTATTGTGATGGTGTAGACTATATTACATGGATTTATTGTGATGGTGTAGGTAGACTATATTACATGGATTTATTGTGATGGTGTAGACTATATTACATGGATTTATTGTGATGGTGTAGGTAGACTATATTACATGGATTTATTGTGATGGTGTAGACTATATTACATGGATTTATTGTGATGGTGTAGGTAGACTATATTACATGGATTTATTGTGAAGGTGTAGACTATATTACATGGATTTATTGTGAAGGTGTAGACTATATTACATGGATTTATTGTGATGGTGTAGACTATATTACATGGATTTATTGTGATGGTGTAGACTATATTACATGGATTTATTGTGATGGTGTAGACTATATTACATGGATTTATTGTGATGGTGTAGACTATATTACATGGATTTATTGTGAAGGTGTAGACTATATTACATGGATTTATTGTGATGGTGTAGGTAGACTATATTACATGGATTTATTGTGATGGTGTAGACTATATTACATGGATTTATTGTGATGGTGTAGACTATATTACATGGATTTATTGTGATGGTGTAGACTATATTACATGGATTTATTGTGAAGGTGTAGACTATATTACATGGATTTATTGTGAAGGTGTAGACTATATTACATGGATTTATTGTGATGGTGTAGACTATATTACATGGATTTATTGTGATGGTGTAGACTATTACATGGATTTATTGTGATGGTGTAGACTATATTACATGGATTTATTGTGATGGTGTAGACTATATTACATGGGTTTATTGTGATGGTGTAGACTATATTACATGGATTTATTGTGATGGTGTAGACTATATTATATGGATTTATTGTGATGGTGTAGACTATATTATATGGATTTATTGTGATGGTGTAGACTATATTATATGGATTTATTGTGATGGTGTAGACTATATTACGTGGATTTATTGTGATGGTGTAGACTATATTATATGGATTTATTGTGATGGTGTAGACTATATTACATGGATTTATTGTGATGGTGTAGATTATATTACATGGATTTATTGTGATGGTGTAGGTAGACTATATTACATGGATTTATTGTGAAGGTGTAGACTATATTACATGGATTTATTGTGAAGGTGTAGTGTAGACTATATTACATGGATTTATTGTGATGGTGTAGACTATATTACATGGATTTATTGTGATGGTGTAGACTATATTACATGGATTTATTGTGATGGTGTAGACTATATTACATGGTGATTTATTATATTACATTGTGATGGTGTAGACTATATTACATGGATTTATTGTGATGGTGTAGACTATATTACATGGATTTATTGTGATGGTGTAGACTATATTACATGGATTTATTGTGATGGTGTAGACTATATTACATGGATTTATTGTGAAGGTGTAGACTATATTACATGGATTTATTGTGATGGTGTAGACTATATTACATGGATTTATTGTGATGGTGTTTATTGGTAGACTATATTACATGGATTTATTGTGAAGGTGTAGACTATATTACATGGATTTATTGTGATGGTGTAGACTATATTACATGGATTTATTGTGATGGTGTAGACTATATTACATGGATTTATTGTGATGGTGTAGACTATATTACATGGATTTATTGTGAAGGTGTAGACTATATTACATGGATTTATTGTGATGGTGTAGACTATATTACATGGATTTATTGTGATGGTGTAGACTATATTACATGGATTTATTGTGATGGTGTAGACTATATTACATGGATTTATTGTGATGGTGTAGACTATATTACATGGATTTATTGTGATGGTGTAGACTATATTACATGGATTTATTGTGATGGTGTAGGTAGACTATATTACATGGATTTATTGTGATGGTGTAGACTATATTATATGGATTTATTGTGATGGTGTAGGTAGACTATATTACATGGATTTATTGTGATGATGTAGACTATATTACATGGATTTATTGTGATGGTGTAGGTAGACTATATTACATGGATTTATTGTGAAGGTGTAGACTATATTACATGGATTTATTGTGAAGGTGTAGGTAGACTATATTACATGGATTTATTGTGAAGGTGTAGACTATATTACATGGATTTATTGTGATGGTGTAGGTAGACTATATTACATGGATTTATTGTGATGGTGTAGACTATATTACATGGATTTATTGTGATGTTGTAGACTATATTACATGGACTTATTGTGAAGGTGTAGGCTATATGTATTAGCCTGTTCCAACTGTAGATGTTAAGTTCTGTATGGGTGGTTTGGAGGCAACGAGTGGAAGGCCCGGAGATACTAAATCATCTCTGTGTTAATTGTCCTGAGACCGACAGTGATTTGCACGACAATCATTGTCTGACAACATTACAGACCTCCACAGCGTGGGCACACACACACACACACACACACACACACACACACACACACACACACACACACACACACACACACACACACACACACACACGCGCATAAATGCCGAGCCATCACTTCAACCCAGGATCAGACAAGGCCTCAGCTAAAGGGACAGAACGTCCGTCCATACAAAGAGCTTTATCAGGGATGGAACACACACCTCTGTCTATTCAGGTCCATGTTCACGTTCTGTTAATGAGGAAGAACAGATGAGACAGAGAGCAAACGAGGAGGGAAACGGCTAACAAACCTGTGATTGTTCATTCATCTCCTCTCTTCTCTCCCTCTCTCCTCTCCTCCCCCCCCCTCCTCTCTCTCCCCACTCTCATCTCCTCTCTTCTCCCCCTCTCTCTCTCTCCCCCTTTCATCTCCTCTCCTCTCCTCCTCTCTCTCTCTCTCCCCCATTTCATCTCCCATCTCTCCATCTCCTCTTTTCTCACTCTCTCCTCTGCTCCCCCCTCTCTCCCTCTCTCTCCCCTTTCATCTCCCCCTCTCCTCCCCTTTCTTTCCTATCCTCCCTCTCTCTCTCTCTCTCCCTCTCCTCAGCCTCTCCTATCGAACCGGACAGGACACGGCCAACTGTGACACGTGTCGGAACAGCGCATGCATAATTTACAGGTAAGTGGTGTTGCGTGTGTGTGTGCGTGTGCGTGTGCGTGTGTGTGTGTGTGTGTGTGGTGTGTATGTGTGTTAAAGGCCCAATGCAGACAAACATGCTTTTTCTGTCTTTTATAGATATTTCAACACTATGAGGTTGGAATAATCCTGAGAAAATGTGTAAACGGTGATCACTTCCTGATACTGTAAAAGCTGTTTGAAAAGACCTCCTGAAATGTCAGTCTGTTTTGGTGGGAAGGAGTGTTGGCCTGCCTGGTGACGTTAGTTAATAGACCAATCAGAGAGAGTTCTAAAACCTCTCTGCCAATAACAGCTAGTTTTCCGTTGTCTCCTCCCCACTCAGACCACACCCAGACAGTCCCAGCTAGATTCTTGCTTGAGAAATGTCTCTTTGCTAAGAAGCTATTTTTATTTATTTTTGACCATTTTAATGGAAAACAATCCCAGTAAGCGACTTCATTGTTACCCAGAAATGATTTGATAAAGAGATAAAACCAGCTGGACCTTTAAAGATCACTGGCGAGTCTGTTGGTAGTCTGTTGTTTACCCAGCATCCCCGGGGGACTACAGGTCTGTTGTTTACCCAGCATCCCCGGGGGACTACAGGTCTGTTGTTTACCCAGCATCCCCGGGGGACTACAGGTCTGTTGTTTACCCAGCATCCCCGGGGGACTACAGGTCTGTTGTTTACCCAGCATCCCGGGGGACTACAGGTCTGTTGTTTACCCAGCATCCCCGGGGGACTACAGGTCTGTTGTTTACCCAGCATCCCCGGGGGACTACAGGTCTGTTGTTTACCCAGCATCCCCGGGGGACTACAGGTCTGTTGTTTACCCAGCATCCCCGGGGGACTACAGGTCTGTTGTTTACCCAGCATCCCCGGGGGTCTACAGGTCTGTTGTTTACCCAGCATCCCCGGGGGTCTACAGGTCTGTTGTTTACCCAGCATCCCCGGGGGTCTACAGGTCTGTTGTTTACCCAGCATTCCCGGGGGTCTACAGGTCTGTTGGTAGTCTGTTGTTTACCCAGCATCCCCAGAGGTCTACAAGACAGGCACTGAACAACTCATGAGGAGACAGGAGACACACAGACCGACACACAGACCGGTGACTGTCCCCACACAGACTTGGTGACTGTCCCCACACAGACCGGTGACTGTCCCCACACAGACCGGTGACTGTCCCCACACAGACTTGGTGACTGTCCCCACACAGACCGGTGACTGTCCCCCCCCACACAGACCGGTGACTGTCCCCACACAGACCGGTGACTGTCTCCCACACAGACTTGGTGACTGTCCCCACACAGACCGGTGACTGTCCCCACACAGACCGGTGACTGTCCCCACCCAGACCGGTGACTGTCCCCACACAGACCGGTGACTGTCCCCACACAGACCGGTGACTGTCCCCACCCAGACCGGTGACTGTCCCCACACAGACCGGTGACTGTCCCCACACAGACCGGTGACTGTCCCCACAGAGACTTGGTGACTGTCCCCACACAGACCGGTGACTGTCCCCACACAGACTTGGTGACTGTCCCCACACAGACTTGGTGACTGTCCCCACACAGACTTGGTGACTGTCCCCACACAGACCGGTGACTGTCCCCACACAGACCGGTGACTGTCCCCACACAGACTTGGTGACTGTCCCCACACAGACCGGTGACTGTCCCCACACAGACCGGTGACTGTCCCCACACAGACCGGTGACTGTCCCCACACAGACCGGTGACTGTCCCCACACAGACCGGTGACTGTCCTCACACAGACCGGTGACTGTCCCCACAGACCGGTGACTGTCCCCACACAGACTTGGTGACTGTCCCCACACAGACCGGTGACTGTCCCCACCCAGACCGGTGACTGTCCCCACCCAGACCGGTGACTGTCCCCACACAGACCGGTGACTGTCCCCACACAGACTTGGTGACTGTCCCCACACAGACCGGTGACTGTCCCCACACAGACCGGTGACTGTCCCCACACAGACCGGTGACTGTCCCCACACAGACCGGTGACTGTCCCCACAGACTTGGTGACTGTCCCCACACAGACCGGTGACTGTCCCCACACAGACCGGTGACTGTCCCCACACAGACCGGTGACTGTCCCCACCCAGACCGGTGACTGTCCCCACACAGACCGGTGACTGTCCTCACACAGACCGGTGACTGTCCCCACACAGACCGGTGACTGTCCCCACACAGACTTGGTGACTGTCCCCACACAGACCGGTGACTGTCCCCACACAGACCGGTGACTGTCCCCACACAGACTTGGTGACTGTCCCCACACAGACCGGTGACTGTCCCCACACAGACCGGTGACTGTCCCCACACAGACCGGTGACTGTCCCCACACAGACCGGTGACTGTCCCCACACAGACCGGTGACTGTCCCCACACAGACTTGGTGACTGTCCCCACACAGACCGGTGACTGTCCCCACACAGACCGGTGACTGTCCCCACACAGACCGGTGACTGTCCCCACCCAGACCGGTGACTGTCCCCACCCAGACCGGTGACTGTCCCCACACAGACCGGTGACTGTCCCCACACAGACCGGTGACTGTCCCCACACAGACCGGTGACTGTCCCCACACAGACTTGGTGACTGTCCCCACAGACCGGTGACTGTCCCCACCCAGACCGGTGACTGTCCCCACACAGACTTGGTGACTGTCCCCACACAGACCGGTGACTGTCCCCACACAGACCGGTGACTGTCCCCACACAGACCGGTGACTGTCCCCACACAGACCGGTGACTGTCACCACCCAGACCGGTGACTGTCCCCACACAGACCGGTGACTGTCCCCACCCAGACCGGTGACTGTCACCACCCAGACCGGTGACTGTCCCCACACAGACTGGTGACTGTCCCCACACAGACCGGTGACTGTCCCCACACAGACTTGGTGACTGTCCCCACACAGACTTGGTGACTGTCCCCACCCAGACCGGTGACTGTCACCACCCAGACCGGTGACTGTCCCCACACAGACTACTCAGACTACACAAACTCAGACTACACTGTCTCAAGTAGGCTTTAAATCAGACTACACCCTCTCAAGTAGGCTTTAAATCAGACTACACCCTCTCCATCTAGTGGATCAGACTCTGGTCAGATATAAAGAGGTCTTTCCAGGAAGGACTACATTCTATTCACTTTGATGTGTGTCTGAGAAATGTATTGTAGTCAACTGTAATGTGGACAGTTTAACCGTAAGACCAGACTAAATGACAGGACTTGGAGGGAGACATCAGCGACTAAACAGAGACTCTACATCCTGATTATAACGTGATACGAGAACAGAGGAAAATGCCCAGTCATGGTTTTATTAAGGGGGGCAGCAGTGAGGACAGTCCTTTATATAGCTTGGGGACAATACAGAGAGGAGAGTAGAGCAGAGGGTTGGGTCAAGGAGAGAGCAAGGACAAGGGCTGGGGTGAGAGGAGAAGCCTGGGGACAGGGCTGTGATTTAGGCACGACATTAGTCATACATTAGTCGGCCACTTCTGCTGAAGTCATGTGACCTCCTGCCAGCCCCTGGGAGAGAGAGTGACTTGGTAGGTTAGCTAGGCTGAATCTAGGTTAGCTAGCCTAGTGTCTACTGTAGAGACCACAACACACAGTATAGTAACATACCAGCTCCTCTAGTCTAGTGTCTACTGTAGAGACCACAACACACAGTATAGTATCACACCAGCCCCTCTAGTCTAGTGTCTACTGTAGAGACGAAAACACACAGAGAAAGCATTGACCCCACTACACAGGGCTCATCTGGAAG
This sequence comes from Oncorhynchus keta, assembly GCF_023373465.1. Lineage (NCBI taxonomy): Eukaryota > Metazoa > Chordata > Actinopteri > Salmoniformes > Salmonidae > Oncorhynchus > Oncorhynchus keta. The sequence continues at coordinate 6,960 of NW_026280250.1, read as the reverse complement.
AGAGAAAGCATTGACCCCACTACACAGGGCTCATCTGGAAGAGAGAAGGCATTGACCCCACTACACAGGGCTCATCTGGAAAGAGAAAGCATTGACCCCACTACACAGGGCTCATCTGGAAGAGAGAAAGCATTGACCCCACTACACAGGGCTCATCTGGAAGAGAGAAAGCATTGACCCCACTACACAGGGCTCATCTGGAAGAGAGAAAGCATTGACCCCACTACACAGGGCTCATCTGGAAGAGAGAAAGCATTTTAGACCCCATTTCTATTTGGGCACAGGGCTCATCTGGAAGGAACCACATTGGGTCCCAAGAACCTTATTAGGAGCCCATTTGGGCCAGTCACACTACTTGACCCCACTACACAGGGGACCCATCTGGAAGCCAGTCAAGCACATTTAGACCAGACCCCCATTTGGGCCAGTCAGGGCTCATCTTTAGAAAGAGAACCAGCATTGGGTCCCATTTGGACAGGGGTTCATCTGGAAGACCAGAAAGCATTGACCCACTACCAGTCAAAGTTCACTTTAGACCAGAACCACATTGGGTCCCATTTGGGCCAGTCAGGGTTCACTACTTTAGACCAGAACCACTGGGTCCCATTTGGGCCAGTCAGGGTTCAAACCAGAACCACATTGGGTCCCATTTGGGCCAGTCAGGTTACCCAAAACCTTATGGGACCCATTTGTCAGGGTTCACTACTTTAGACCAGAACCTTATTGGGACCCATTTGGGCCAGTCAGGGTTCACTACTTTAGACCAGAACCATATTGGGTCCCATTTGGACGAGTCAGGGTTCACTACTTTAGACCAGAACCTTATTGGGACCCATTTGGGCCAGTCAGGGTTCACTACTTTAGACCAGAGTCATATAGGACCCATTTGGGCCAGTCAGGGTTCACTACTTTAGACCAGAACCATATCGGACCCATTTGGGCCAGTCAGGGTTCACTACTTTAGACCAGAACCATATCGGACCCATTTGGGCCAGTCAGGGTTCACTACTTTAGACCAGAACCACATTGGGTCCCATTTGGGCCAGTCAGGGTTCACTACTTTAGACCAGAACCACATTGGGTCCCATTTGGGCCAGTCAGGGTTCACTACTTTAGACCAGAACCACATTGGGACCCATTTGGACCAGTCATGGTGCATTCAGAGGATGGGAACATTGACAATGAAACCTAGCAGTCCCCCACTGACACGGATAAGGGATTAAAACACAATCTAATTCAAATAGATCTCCATGAAAAACCATCTCCCTGGGATATATAGGAGCTGTGCTGTGGATGAGATGGAACAAACAGCACATCATGGAATATCAATATCCTTTCACCATCTGTCTGGGTAATGTGAGTGTTTCTGTATGTCTGGGTAACGCCCACACCTCATCATAGTCACATTAGAATCGAATAGGCCCCCGTGATATGCAACTTTTCAGGGAAGTCAGGAACCAATATACACAGTCAGTTAGGAAAGCTAAGGCTAGCTTTTTTCAAACAGAAATTTGCATCCTGTAGCACTAATTCCAAAATGTTTTGGGACACTGTAAAGTCCATGGAGAATAAGAACACCTCCTCGCAGCTGCCCACTGCTCTGAGGCTAGGAAACACCGTCACCAATGATAAATCTACGATAATCGATCATTTCAATAAGCATTTTTCTACAGCTGGCCATGCTTTCCACCTGGCTAACCCAACCCGGGCCAGCAGCTATGCACCCCCTGCACCCCCAACCCCCCTGCCAGCAGCTATGCACCCCTGCAGCAACTAGCCCAACCCGGCCAACAGCTATGCCCCCCTGGCAACTAGCCCAGCCCCGGCCACAGCTATGCACCCCCAGCAACTGCAGCAACTATGCACCCCCTGCAGCAACTAGCCCAACCCGGCCAGCAGCTATGCACCCCTGCAGCAACTAGCCCAAGCCTCCATCATTTCTCCTTCACCCAAATCCAGGCAGCTGATGTTCTGAAAAAGCTGCAAAATTCTGACCCCTACAAATCATCCGGGCTAGACAATCTGGACACTCTCTTTCTAAAACTATCCACAAAAATGGTTACAACATCTCTTTCGAATCGTCTGAGATCCCCAAAGATTGGAAAGCAGCCTCCTCCCAGCTGTCATCCCCTCTTCAAAGGGGTGACACTCTAGACCCAAACTGTTATAGACCTAAATCAATCCTGCCCTGCCCTGCCTCTAGACCCAAACTGTTATAGACCTAAATCAATCCTGCCCTGCCCTGCCTCTAGACCCAAACTGTTATAGACCTAAATCAATCCTGCCCTGCCCTGCCTCTAGACCCAAACTGTTATAGACCTAAATCAATCCTGCCCTGCCCTGCCCTGCCTCTAGACCCAAACTGTTACAGACCTAAATCAATCTGGTCAACCCTATGCCCTGCATGAGGCAAATGGTGGTAGACCCAAACTGTTTTCTGATCAGACCAGATACTGACTGGTTTCAATCCAGCCAGATGACTGGTTTTCTGATCCACACCAATACTGACTGTGCACCAGATACTGACTGGTTCTCTGATCCACACCAGATACTGACCTGACAAATCAGATCTGACATCCACCTCAGACTGACTGTCTCCTACAGCCAATCTGACTGGTTCTCTGATCCACCAATACTGACTGGTTTTCTGATCCACACCAGATACTGACTGGTTTTCTGATCCATACTGACTGGTTTTCTGCCACAATACTGACTGGTTTTCTGACCACACAGATCTGACTGGTTCTCTGATCCACACCAGATACTGACTGGTTCTCTGATCCACCCAGATACTGACTGGTTTTCTGATCCACACCAGATACTGACTGGTTTTCTGATCCACACCAGATACTGACTGGTTTTCTGATCCACACCAGATACTGACTGGTTCTCTGATCCACAAGATACTGACTGGTTCTCTGATCCACACCAGATACTGACTGGTTTTCTGATCTACTGACTGGTTCCATCCACCAGATACTGACTGGTTCTCTGATCCACACCCCCACATATTGTTTTTTTGAAAGGTGTCCGTGACCAAATGTATTCCCAGTCATGTGAAATCCATAGATTAGGACCTCGTTTATTGATTTAAATTCACTGATTTCCTTACATGAACTGTAAAACTCTTTGAAATGATTGGACGTTGAGTCTATTTTTTTGTTCAGTGTAGTTTTAATGACTCTTCCTGCCAGGAACACAAGACCATACATCACGTTAATGAACTTCACCGCGGAGCCAACCTCTGCTCTCTGTACCCTCACAAACGGCACCATAGACCCTCGATGCAGTGCACTACTTTTTGACCAGGGCCCATAGAGGTGAAGTGCACTGTGAAGGCTGGTGCCATTTGGGACACACAGAGACCACCATCATCACATACACCAGGAACAAAAGCAATCATTTACTATCCCTGACTAGACAAAACATTAAGAACACCTGCTCTTTCCATGACACAGACTGACCAGGTGGATCCAGGTGAAAGATATGATCCCTTATTGAGGTCACTTGTTAAATCCACTTCAATCAGTGTAGATGAAGGGGAGGAGACATGTAGATGAAGGGGAGGAGACATGCAGATGAAGGGGAGGAGACATGTAGATGAAGGGGAGGAGACTGGTTAAAGGAGGATTTCTAAGCTGTGAGACAATTGAGACATGGATTGTGTACGTGTACCATTCAGAGGGTGACTGGGCAAGACATGATATTTAAGGGTCTTTGAACGAGGTATACTAGTAGGTGCCAGGCGCACCGGTTTGAGTCAAGAACTGCAATGTTGCTGGGTTCACACAACAGTTTCCCGTGTGTATCAAGAATGGTCCAGCAGCGCGAGAGAGATTGAGGGAGCGAGAGAGAGAGATTGGGGGAGGGAGAGAGAGATTGAGGGAGGGAGAGAGAGAGATTGAGGGAGCGAGAGAGAGATTGAGGGAGGGAGAGAGAGATTGAGGGAGGGAGAGAGAGATTGAGGAGAGAGAGAGAGAGATTGAGGGAGCGAGAGAGAGAGATTGAGGGAGCGAGAGAGAGAGATTGAGGGAGCGAGAGAGAGAGATTGAGGGAGGAGAGAGAGATTGAGGGAGCGAGAGAGAGATTGAGGGAGCGCGAGAGAGATTGAGGGAGGGAGAGAGATTGAGGAGGCGAGAGAGAGATTGAGGAGAGCGAGAGAGGAGATGAGGGAGCGCGAGAGAGATTGAGGAGCGAGAGAGAGATTGAGGGAGCGAGAGAGAGATTGAGGGAGCGCGAGAGAGAGATTGAGGGAGCGAGAGAGAGAGATTGAGGGAGCGAGAGAGAGATTGAGGGAGCGCGAGAGAGAGATTGAGGGAGCGCGAGAGAGAGATTGAGGGAGCGCGAGAGAGAGATTGAGGGAGCGCGAGAGAGATTGAGGGAGCGCGAGAGAGAGATTGAGGGAGCGCGAGAGAGAGATTGAGGGAGCGCGAGAGAGAGATTGAGGGAGCGCGAGAGAGAGATTGAGGGAGCGCGAGAGAGAGATTGAGGGAGCGCGAGAGAGAGATTGAGGGAGCGCGAGAGAGAGATTGAGGGAGCGCGAGAGAGAGATTGAGGGAGCGCGAGAGAGAGATTGAGGGAGCGAGAGAGAGATTGAGGGAGCGAGAGAGAGATTGAGGGAGCGAGAGAGAGATTGAGGGAGAGAGAGAGAGATTGAGGGAGCGCGAGAGAGATTGAGGGAGCGCGAGAGAGATTGAGGGAGCGCGAGCAATAGAGCGAGCGAGAGAGAGAGATTGAGGGAGCGCGAGAGAGATTGAGGGAGCGCGAGAGAGATTGAGGGAGCGAGAGAGATTGAGGGAGCGCGAGAGAGATTGAGGGAGCGCGAGAGAGATTGAGGGAGCGAGAGAGAGAGATTGAGGGAGCGCGAGAGAGAGATTGAGGGAGCGCGAGAGAGATTGAGGGTGAGAGAGAGAGATTGAGGGAGCGCGAGCAATAGAGCGAACGAGAGAGAGATTGAGAGAGATTGAGGGAGAGAGTGAGAAGCGAAAGAGGGAAAAAGAGAGCGATAGACTGAGGGATTGAGAGAGAGAGAGAATGTTAAAATGGCACACAAAGACCGAGGATGGCATGAAAGAGGATTTGAAAATAATTTCATGTATTTTAAGACCAGCCGTTTTAAACCAGTGTATCTTGGTCGTCCGGAAACCCTGTAATCTCATTTGTTTTCACTCTGCGTTGATATCAGCTCTGGTTGGGAGAACAGACTAGTTACTACAGACTGAAGCCCTGTTACTTCAGACTGAAGCCCCGTTACCTCAGACTGAAGCCCCGTTACCTCAGACTGAAGCCCCGTTACCTCAGACTGAAGCCCCGTTACCTCAGACTGAAGCCCCGTTACCTCAGACTGAAGCCCCGTTACCTCAGACTGAAGCCCCGTTACTACAGACTGAAGCCCCGTTACTACAGACTGAAGCACCGTTACTACAGACTGAAGCCCCGTTACCACAGACTGAAGCTCCGTTACCTCAGACTGAAGCACCGTTACCTCAGACTGAAGCACCGTTACCTCAGACTGAAGCCCCGTTACTTCAGACAGAAGCACCGTTACTTCAGACAGAAGCCCCGTTACTTCAGACAGAAGCCGCGTTACTTCAGACAGAAGCCCCGTTACTTCAGACAGAAGCCCCGTTACTTCAGACAGAAGCCCCGTTACTTCAGACAGAAGCCCCGTTACTTCAGACAGAAGCCTCGTTACTTCAGACAGAAGCCCCGTTACTTCAGAATAAAGCCCCGTTACTAAAGAATAAAGCCCAGTTACTTTAGAATAAAGCCCTGTTACGTCAGACAGAAGCCCCGTTACTTTAGAATAAAGCCCTGTTACGTCAGACAGAAGCCCTGTTACTTCAGACAGAAGCCCTGTTACTTCAGACAGAAGCCCTGTTACTTCAGACAGAAGCCCTGTTACTTCAGACAGAAGCCCTGTTACTTCAGACAGAAGCCCTGTTACTTCAGACAGAAGCCCTGTTACTTCGGACAGAAGCCCCGTTACTTCAGACAGAAGCCCTGTTACTTCAGACAGAAGCCCTGGTACTTCAGACAGAAGCCCTGGTACTTCAGACAGAAGCCCTGTTACTTCAGACAGAAGCCCTGTTACTTCAGACAGAAGCCCTGTTACTTCGGACAGAAGCCCTGTTACTTCAGACAGAAGCCCTGTTACTTCAGACAGAAGCCCTGTTACTTCGGACAGAAGCCCTGTTACTTCAGACAGAAGCCCTGTTACTTCAGACAGAAGCCCTGCCATCAGAAGGTAAAAATTAAACATTAAACATTTAACCTCTTTAATTTCTAGCTCTTCTGTAGGAACTGTACCAACTAGAACAACTATCTGCCAGGCCCGTTATCTGCCAGGCCCGTTATCTGCCAGTAAAGGGACAACCACAGCCTCCCAGAGTGACAAGACATTCCAGAGGAAACATTAGAGAAATTATTATAGCACACAGAACACACTTCTTTACAGGGGAGGGAGAGAGAGAGATGGGGAGAGAGAGAGAGAGAGAGATGGGGAGAGAGGGAGAGAGAGAGATGGGGAGAGAGGGAGAGAGAGGGAAGAAGAAGAGGGAGAAGAGATGGGAGAAGAGAGAGAGAGAAGAGAGAGAAGGGAGAGAAGGAGAGAGAGAGAGGAGAGGAAGAGGAGAGAGGGAAGAGAGAGGAAGAAGGGGGAAGAAAGAGAGAAGGAGAGAGAGAGGGAGAGAGAGAGAAGGAAAGAGAAGAGAGAGGAAGAAGAGGAGAAGGGAGAGAGGAAGAGAAGAGAGGAAGAGAGGGAGAGAGGGAGAGAGAAGGAAGAGAGAGAAGAGAGAGAGGGAGAAGAGAGAGAGAGAGGGAGAAGAGAGGAGAGGAAAGGGGAGAGAGGAGAGAGAGAGAGGAGAGAGAGATAGGGAGAGGAGAGAGAGAGAGAGAGAGAGGAGAGGAGAAGGGAGAGAAGAAGGAGGAGAGGGAGAGAGGGAGAAGGAGAGAGAGAGA
>NW_026280249.1:0-13185 GCF_023373465.1 Oncorhynchus keta | reverse complement strand
CTCCTGCTGCTACCGTCTAACATGGTACTCCTGTACATTTTCCTGTGTTAGTTACACCAGACAAATAAATAAGCGGGACAGAGAAATAAAAAACAGGTGCTATTTCCATATATCCACAATGCGTTGTGATTCCATTAAACTACCTAGCTATCCTGCCGTCATCACGCCTGCTAATTACACGATAAACAAAAGGAGATAGCATTTACAGTAGAAGGTCTTCAGAGCCCAAGCTTTCAATCCAAGCGGTAATGAGTGCCTGCGGAAAGCCCCGTTTGACAGTGACAGGAAGTACCAGTTAACCCATGAAGGGTACGTGCGTAGAGCTGCTGACTGTTGACATTAAATGGCCAAATACAAACAGACCGTACTGTATAGTAAATATTGCTACTGAATTCCAAGTCGACACTCAATCAAGCCTGAATGGCTAGTAGCAAGTTAGGATTGTGTGGCCCATAGAATTACATATATCATTTAATAAGATATCTGTGGTATGGCCTGTCCTCTTCTATACACTATAGACAACACTCTCTTTCTCTCTCTCTCCTCCAGCAGCATAACACACATTTATAAGCCTCTTTAACAGACTCAATCAACGGGCCATTGGCAGGGCACTCGTCCATGAATGTGTGCCCCCTCAGGCATTGTGACCAGGGACATAATGGGCTTTTGGCACAGAGGCCTTTTCAGTCATGTCTCTATGGTGCTGGGAGACAGGGGGACCCAGCTAGGCCTGTACCCAGGAGAGAGCAAGGAGTCTAGGGGTGAACAAGTGTCCTGGTGGCCTCTTAGCAAAGCATTTTATTGGAGAAGAGAGATGTTGGAAAAAGAGAGGGAGTTGTTTTTTTGGGTATCTGTATTTTACTTTTCAATTTATATTTTTGACAACTTCAACTTTAACTTCACTACATTCCTAAATATAATAATGTACAGTGCCTTGGGAAAGTATTCAGACCCCTTGACCTTTCCCAAATGTTGTTACATTACAGCCTTATTTTATAATGGATTAAATACAAAAAATGACCCCAGCAATCTACACACAATACCCCATAATGACATCACAATACCCCATAATGACATCACAATACCCCATAATGACATCACAATACCCCATAATGACATCACAATACTCCATAATGACATCACAATACCCCATAATGACATCACAATACCCCATAATGACAATGTGAAAACAAGTTGGTAGAAATGTTTGCAAATGTATTAAAAATAAAAAAACAGAAATACATTTACATAAGTATTCAGACCCTTCGCTATGAGACTTGAAATTGAGCTCAGGAGCATCCTGTTTCCATTGATCGTCCTTGAGATGTCTCTACAACTTGATTGGAGTCCACCTGTGGTCAATTGGACATGATTTGGAAAGGCACACACCTGTCTATATAAGGTCCCACAGCTAACAGTGTACGTCACAGCAAAAACCATGAGGCCGAAGGCAGGATTGTGTCGAAGGCACAGATCTGGGGAAGGGTACCAAAAAAATCTGTAGAAGGTGAACACAGTGGCCTCCCTCATTCTTGAATGGAAGAAGTTTGGAACCACCAAGACTCTTTCTAGAGCTGAACAATCGGGGGAGAAGGCCTTGGTCAAGGAGGTGACCAAGAATCTGATGGTCACTCTGACAGAGCTCTAGTTCCTCTGTGGAAATGGGAGAACCTTCCAGAAGGACAACAGACTCTGCAGCACTCCACCAAGCAGGCCTTTATGGTAGAGTGGCCAGACGGAAGACATTCCTCAGTAAAAGGCACGACAGTCTGCTTGGAGTTTGCCAAAAGGCACCTAAAGACTCTCAGACCATGAGAAACAAGGTTCTCTGGAGAGACCTGAAAATAAATGTGCAGCAACACTCCCCATGCAACCTGACAGAGCCTGAGAGGATCTGCAGAGAAGAATGGGAGAAACTCCACAAATACAGGTGTGCCAAGCTTGTAGCGTCATACCCAAGAAGACTCGAAGGCTGTAATCACTGCCAAAGGTGCTTTAACAAAGTACTGAGTAAATGATCTGAATACTTATGTAAATGTGATATTTCAGTTGTTTTTGTGAGGGATAAATGAGCAAAAATGTCTAAACCTGCTTTTGCTTTGTCATTATGGGGTATTGTGATGTCATTATGGGGTATTGTGATGTCATTATGGGGTATTGTGATGTCATTATGGGGTATTGTGTGTAGATTGATGAGGGAAAAACGATGTAATCCGTTTTAGACTAAGATAATAACGTAACAAAATGTGGAAAAGTCAAGGGTCTGAAATACTTTCGAATGCACAGTACTCTCCATTCATTTCCCCAATAGTAATTCTTTACATTTAAATGCTAGCAGATTTTTTTATATTTTAATTCACACATTTATCGAGAACATCCCTGATCATCATTTCTGCTTTCGATCTGGCAGACTCACGAAAAATGATTTGTTTGTAAATGATGTCTGAGTGTTGGAGTGTGCCCCTGGATATACATTATTTTATTTATTTATATAATAATTGTGCAGTCTGGATTGTTTTAATATAAGTCATTTTGAAATGATTTATACTTTTACTTTTGATATTTAAAGGTGTACTATGCAGAATCACTCCTCCATTTCTGGTTGCTAAAATTCTATTAGTTTTCCTAATTTCAGTTTGTGACAAACAAGGAAGTATATTGTAGACAATCTAAACCGCTTTGAAATATATTTTGCATAAATAAAAATATTAATATTTTTTTATTTTCAACTGTTTGAAGTACAAAACCGAAAGTAAAATACACAGAAACTAAACATAAGAATGAGACGCATAGAAATAGCACACATAGAACTTATCTACCACTTCTTAGAGACTTTCTTTCAATTGTGAATGACAGATCTATAACTCACATTTCTATGAATTTGGTGGGTCGCCCAAAAAAAGTGACATATTGTAGCTTTAAATATATTTTAGCAATTACATTTACCTGTGATACTTAATATAAGTAATATTCTAACTTTCATTTATATTTAAAACTGAATACTTTAGACATTTACTCAAGTAGTATTTTACTGGGTGACAACTTGACGCGAGTTATTTTCTATAAAGGTATATTTACTTTTATTCAAGTATGACAATTGGGTACTTTTACCACCACATATTTTCTTAAGGATATCTACTTGACAGCAGAGGGCACTATGGGAACAAACAGTTTATTTTAGACCCTGAACACTGGCCCATGTCCATTAAAACCAGGCTAACATACAACCTTTCTCTTATTCTGCATTTGTGATCCTCAAAGAGCTATCCATCCAGAAGCTGTGATACTGTGTGCTTACCAGCAGGGTCCTTCTAGAGCGTATTGTCAGCCCTTGTTGACCTACAGTCCAGATCCTCCTTCAACAGCATTTCTAGACATGTGAATCCTGGTTGTGAATCCAAGATTCCAAGAGCACCAATGATACTTCATCAATCTGTATTTGTAAATAGACTTCATTCTTGCAAGGCAATTTTTTTGTAGCAAGGTCTGTTTGAGTTAGGGCGGTAGGTAGCTTAGTGGTAAGAGTGTTGGGCCAGTAACTGAAAGGTTGCTGGATTGAATCCCTGAGGTGACAAGGTAAAATACAGTGCCTTGCGAAAAGTATTCGGCCCCCTTGAACTTTGCAGGTGCATTTATTCGGAGACTTGATTACACACAGGTGGATTGTATTTATCATCATTAGTCATTTAGGTCAACATTGGATCATTCAGAGATCCTCACTGAACTTCTGGAGAGAGTTTGCTGCACTGAAAGTAAAGGGGCTGAATAATTTGGCACGCCCAATTTTTCAGTTTTTGATTAGTTAAAAAGTTTGAAATATCCAATAAATGTCGTTCCACTTCATGATTGTGTCCCACTTGTTGTTGATTCTTCACAAAAAATACAGTTTATATCTTTATGTTTGAAGCCTGAAATGTGGCAAAAGGTCGCAAAGTTCAAGGGGGCGAATGCTTTCGCAAGGCACTGTATCTCTCATTCTGCCCCTGAACAAGGCAGTTCAACCTCACTGTTCCGAGGTTATTGTAAATCTGAATGTATTCTTTACTGACTTGTCTAGTTAAATAAATAGAAAGTTACAGTATTTATTTACATAAGAACATTTATATTTTATGTAAACGAGGAAACAATTAAGAATAAATACAAATCATGGCGGATAGCTCATTGGCAAGAATAACGGCATATACATTATCGTAGAGTATCTTTGTGTTTTAGAAAAGGGCTATTCTAACCCCAACCCTAACCCTTATAACCCTAACCCTTATAACCCTAACCCTTATAACCCTAACCCCAACCCCAACCCTAACCCTTATAACCCTAACCCTTCTAACCCTAACCCCAACCCTAACCCTTATAACCCTAACCCCAACCCTAACCCTAACCCGTATAACCCTAACCCTTCTAACCCTAACCCCAACCCTAACCCGTATAACCCTAACCCTTCTAACCCCAACCTAACCCTAACCCCAACCCTAACCCGTATAACCCTAACCCTTCTAACCCCAACCCTAACCCTTCTAACCCTAACCCTTCTAACCCCAACCTAACCCTTCTAACCCTTATAACCCCTAACCCTTCTAACTCTAACCTAATAACCCTAACCCCTAACCCTAACCCTTATAACCTAACCCCAACCCTAACCCTTATAACCTAACCCCAACCCTAACCCTTCTAACCCTAACCCCAACCTAACCTAACCCTTATAACCTAACCCGTATAACCCTAACCTTCTAACCCTAACCCCAACCCTAACCCTAACCCTTATAACCCTAACCCCAACCCTTATAACCCTAACCCTTCTAACCCCAACCCTAACCCTTATAACCCTAACCCTTATAACCCTAACCACAACCATAACCTAACCCTTATAACCCTAACCCTTCTAACCCCAACCCTAACCCTTCTAACCCTAACCTAACCTAATGTATTATTTATCAAGCCTGTTGATCCTGAGGGCTCTTTTTCCACCGAACCCCATCAACCTTGGCTGGCCCATAGAGGTAAGAAAGAGGAGTCTAGATGGATATAAACTTCTTTTTTTTTTTAAAGCATGGATAATACAAAGAGGTTCTCTTTCCATCTCTATGGTGCCACAGGAGACACACAGACATAGTTGGAATACCATCACGAGTAAACGAAGCCTCAAAGCAGCAGAGGAGTTCTCTTTCCATCTCTATGGTGCCACAGGAGACACACAGACATAGTTGGAATACCATCACGAGTAAACGAAGCCTCAAAGCAGCAGAGGAGTTCTCTTTCCATCTCTATGGTGCCACAGGAGACACACAGACATAGTTGGAATACCATCACCAGTAAACCAAGCCTCAAAGCAGCAGAGGAGTTCTCTTTCCATCTCTATGGTGCCACAGGAGACACACAGACATAGTTGGAATACCATCACCAGTAAACCAAGCCTCAAAGCAGCAGAGGAGTTCTCTTTCCATCTCTATGGTGCCACAGGAGACACACAGACATAGTTGGAATACCATCACCAGTAAACCAAGCCTCAAAGCAGCAGAGGAGTTCTCTTTCCATCTCTATGGTGCCACAGGAGACACACAGACATAGTTGGAATACCATCACCAGTAAACCAAGCCTCAAAGCAGCAGAGGAGTTCTCTTTCCATCTCTATGGTGCCACAGGAGACACACAGACATAGTTGGAATACCATCACCAGTAAACCAAGCCTCAAAGCAGCAGAGGAGTTCTCTTTCCATCTCTATGGTGCCACAGGAGACACACAGACATAGTTGGAATACCATCACCAGTAAACCAAGCCTCAAAGCAGCAGAGGAGTTCTCTTTCCATCTCTATGGTGCCACAGGAGACACATAGCTGGAATAATTATCAGACATAGTTGGAATACCATCACCAGTAAACCAAGCCTCAAAGCAGCAGAGGAGTTCTCTTTCCATCTCTATGGTGCCACAGGAGACACACAGACATAGTTGGAATACCATCACCAGTAAACCAAGCCTCAAAGCAGCAGAGGAGTTCTCTTTCCATCTCTATGGTGCCACAGGAGACACACAGACATAGTTGGAATACCATCACCAGTAAACCAAGCCTCAAAGCAGCAGAGGAGTTCTCTTTCCATCTCTATGGTGCCACAGGAGACACACAGACATAGTTGGAATACCATCACCAGTAAACCAAGCCTCAAAGCAGCAGAGGAGTTCTCTTTCCATCTCTATGGTGCCACAGGAGACACACAGACATAGTTGGAATACCATCACCAGTAAACCAAGCCTCAAAGCAGCAGAGGAGTTCTCTTTCCATCTCTATGGTGCCACAGGAGACACACAGACATAGTTGGAATACCATCACCAGTAAACCAAGCCTCAAAGCAGCAGAGGAGTTCTCTTTCCATCTCTATGGTGCCACAGGAGACACACAGACATAGTTGGAATACCATCACCAGTAAACCAAGCCTCAAAGCAGCAGAGGAGTTGCTACCAGCAGAGACAATGAACGTCTGTCATCCAGTCAGTCAGGCATTCCAAATAACAACACACTGCTGTGTGTGTGTGTGTGTGTGTGTGTGTGTGTGTGTGTGTGTGTGTGTGTGTGTGTGTGTGTGTGTGTGTGTGTGTGACTCAGTTCACATTGAGATGAGAAACATTATTGTTGTTGAACTGAAAACCTCATATAACTCCAACCTGGATTAACAAAAATGTAAAAGATCCTGTCAAAAGTGAAAGGTCAATTAACAACAAATTCCTGGAAAACGTGGGTCAGCCAAAATCCAGACTCATCAAATCTCAGAACCATGGAGGAAAGAGTGGGTTTGTTATGAGGACAGAATTGGCTGTCATTCAACAGCCATCTATCGTCATCAATGGTCTATGGTCCCTGAGGACACAGAGGAGCAATGGACCTAAGTAAGTAAGAAAGTATTTCTGTAGCCGAGCATACAATCCGTGTTCATATCTGCCATGTCAATATAATATTCACAGCAATATGAAACGCCACAACCCCAGTATAAATCACTTACAGTACAAGCCAGCCATGTGCAAAATTATTTACACCAGATTTCAACACTTCAGATTTGACCCCCACCGAACCCAAAACATTTGGTCAAAGATATTTTGGCAGGCACAGTCCAAGCCCAATTTAAAGTCCAGCTGCTGTTAACTATGTGGCTGAGTCGTATGCAACTAGAAATTCATGTTACAAAAAAAACAAAAAAAAAACATGGCGTTTGTGCCAGAGAAAGTGAGTAAAAGATGAAGAGGAGGTTGGCACACACCCTGATGAAGAGCATCTTCTCCCCGACGCGATAGCGGCCTGAGCCTGTCTCTCCACACAGAATTTATTGGGACACTTGCAGGGAGGCTCCTCAAAGATATGCTTCACCTGAGACACAAACAAACATCATTAGATTAGTAGGCAGGTCAATCCAACAACCCTCCCAAAATTCTGGTAATCCTCATAAATTCCTGGTAATCCTCATAAATTCCTGGTAATCCTCACAAATTCCTGGTAATCCTCATAAATTCCTGGTAATCCTCATAAATTCCTGGTAATCCTCATAAATTCCTGGTAATCCTCATAAATTCCTGGTAATCCTCAAATTCCTGGTAATATTAATAAATTCCTGGTAATCCTCAAATTCCTGGTAATATTAATAAATTCCTGGTAATATTAATACATTCCTGGTAATCCTCATGAATTCCAGGTAATATTAATAAATTCCTGGTAATATTAATAAATTCCTGGTAATATTAATACATTCCTGGTAATCCTCATGAATTCCTGGTAATATTAATAAATTCCTGGTAATATGAATAAATTCCTGGTAATCCTCATGAATTGAAAAAGTTCAACGTAATTTCATGTAATTGTGTTGACCTTGTGTACCCTACTCACAGCCTCATCCAGCAGCTTCCCTGTGCTCTTCTTGCTAGACGACAAGCACTTGGTTGGAGAGGGGAATGGAGAGGTTGGAGAGGGGGGATGGGGGTTTGGAGAAGGGGATGGAGAGAGGGATGGGGAGGGAGAGACAGGTGAGGGTAGAGATACTTTCTCCTCCTGTTCTATCTCCTTCTCAGCTTGATAAGCCCCGGAGGCTCCACGTTGTACCTAAAGATAATAGAAATACATTATAGTGGCCTGGGGTCAAATACATTAGTGGTCTAGGCTCAAATACATTATAGTGGCCTGGGGGTCAAATACATTACAATGGCTTGGGGTCAAATACATTATAGTGGCCTGGGGTCAAATACATTATAGTGGCCTGGGGTCAAATACATTATAATGGCCTGGGGTCAAATAAATTACAATGGCCTGGGGTCAAATACATTATAGTGGCCTGGGGTCAAATACATTATAATGGCCTGGGGTCAAATACGTTATAATGGCCTGGGGTCAAATACATTATAATGGCCTGGGGTCAAATATATTATAATGGCCTGGGGTCAAATACGTTATAATGGCCTGGGGTCAAATACATTATAATGGCCTGGGGTCAAATACATTATAATGGCCTGGGGTCAAATACATTATAGTGGCCTGGGGTCAAATATATTATAATGGCCTGGGGTCAAATACATTATAATGGCCTGGGGTCAAATACATTATAATGGCCTAGTGTGGTCTGGAGACAAATACAGTACAGTGGTCTAGGGTGAAATACATTATAATGCCCTGGGGTCAAATATATTATAGATGACGCTGGGCCAATTTGTGTGCCGACATGTGGGACTCCCAATCACGGCTGGTTGTGATACAGCCTGGAATCAAACCAGGGTCTGTAATGACGCCTCCAGCACTGGGAGATGCAGTGCCTTAGACCGCTCCACCACTCAGGAGCAAGGCTGGTCTGAGGATCAAATACATTACAGGGATCTAGGGTGGTTTGGGGTCAAATACATTATAGTGATCTAGGGTGGTTTGGGGGTCAGAAACATTACAGTGATCTAGGGTGGTTTGGAGTCAAATACATTATAGTGATCTAGGGTGGTTTGGGGTCAAATACATTACAGTGATCTAGGGTGGTTTGGGGTCAAATACATTACAGTGATCTAGGGTGGTTTGGGGTCAAATACATTATAGTGATCTAGGGTGGTTTGGGGTCAAATACATTATAGTGATCTAGGGTGGTTTGGAGTCAAATACATTATAGTGATCTAGGTGGTTTGGGGTCAAATACATTACAGTGATCTAGGGTGGTTTGGAGTCAAATACATTATAGTGATCTAGGGTGGTTTGGGGTCAAATACATTACAGTGATCTAGGTGGTTTGGAGTCAAATACATTATAGTGATCTAGGGTCAAATACATTATAGTGGTCTGGGGTTAAATACATTATAATGGCCTGGGGTCAAATACATTATAGTGGCCTGGGGTCAAATACATTATAATGGCCTGGGGTCAAATACATTATAATGGCCTGAGGTCAAATATATTGCAGCGGCCTGGGGTCAAATCATATGTCCCACTGCAGCATGGGGTTGAATCTGGCCCACTGCTATTTCAGCACAGTCTCTCCTCTTTCTATCTGCTCCATACAATAAACAAATAAAAAACATGAGCTGGCGCACACCCAGAGAATTTTATTTATTTAAAAAGGTGCTGACTAACGGCGAATAAACTATAAGCTATGAAAAATAGAGTCACACACTCTCTCTCTCTATATATAAACTACCAGTAATGTATTGGGTAAATCATCACACTCTCTCTCTATATATATATATATATAAACTACCAGTAATGTATTGGGTAAATCATCACACTCTCTCTCTATATATATATATATATAAACTACCAGTAATGTATTGGGTAAATCATCCAATGTTTCGGTATCCCTGTGCCTTCTTCTGTACAATAAACTACAAATATGTTAGGAGAGGGACTACCCCACCCTTTTGAATGTTTTCTTTGCAAAAATCATTTCTAAAAGAGAATATAATCAAAGGATAATTAAACTTCTACTTGTAATATATAATGCACATACAAATTCAATTAAAATTGAAAGCTTTTTTAAGTGAATAATTTAAATCAAGGCGAAGAGGGGAAGATCCCTTACAGGAAAGAGGGGAAGATCCCTTACAGGAAAGAGGGAAGATCCCTTACGGGAAAGAGGGGAAGATCCCTTACAGGAAGGAGGGAAGAACCCTTACAGGAAAGAGGGAAGATCCCTTACAGGAAAGGGGAAGATCCCTTACAGGAAGGAGGGAAGATCCCTTACAGGAAGGAGGGGAAGATCCCTTACAGGAAAGAGGGAAGAACCCTTACAGGAAAGAGGGAAGATCCCTTACGGGAAAGAGGAAGATCCCTTACAGGAAAGAGGGGAAGATCCTTACAGGAAAGAGGGAAGATCCCTTACTGGAAGGAGGGAAGATCCCTTACAGGAAGGAGGGAAGATCCCTTACAGGAAGGAGGGGAAGATCCTTACAGGAAGGAGGAAGAACCCTTACAGGAAAGAGGGGAAGAACCCTTACAGGAAAGAGGGGAAGAACCCTTACAGGAAAGAGGGAAAGATCCCTTAAAGGAAAGAGGAAGATCCCTTACAGGAAGGAGGGAAGAACCCTTACAGGAAAGAGGAAAGATCCCTTACAGGAAGGAGGGGAAGAACCCTTACAGGAAGGAGGGAAGATCCCTTACCGAGACGCTATCCTTCCCAGCTGTAGGAGACAGAGGCATACTTCCTGAGGCTGTTTGTGAAGAACTAAGGGGAGAAATACATGGAAAAGAGTGCATGATCTTCACTGTGTTCCTTACAACCCATCTCAATTACAGGGTGGTAATATTATCCCTGTCACATTGAAACTTGCGTTAAAGTGATATGGGAAAGTGGTTTTAAAAAAAAACTCTTACGCACATGCCAGTGGGTATAGAGAAAATGAGAAGTGTTCTTTGTGATACGTGGTGATTGAGTTATTGATATTGGTGTGTTAGCGTGAGGTGAACATAAATGTGAGCTCAAAACAGCTACAGAATTATATATATATTTTTTTTAAACGGAAATAAACAAGCAGCAATTTCACACAAGACTAAACTACATGAAATAAAATGTTTCCACAAACACAGTGCCAGGCAGCAAGATGATTGATGGGCATGTGACGTGACACAGCACACACCATGCATCATGACAGCAATAGTTCTCCAAACCTGTTGGTCGTATGCTACACCGTCAATCCATCACAGAGGAAGGAAAAGAAGGGGAAAGAGGGAACAGGATAGTTAGCTAGCTACCCTGTTGTTACGCACGGTGCTTGTGTGACCACACTAGCTAGCCTTGGATGGACAATCAAGTTCCATTCTATTCATATTTACATTCTAATAAATTATAGTCTAATTAGTAAGTTATCCATCATTTCACCAAAATAAAATGTCTTATAGGGGGCCAGCTGGTTGGGGTTGAAAGTAGAGAAGAATAAGCCAATCGTTAGATAGAAAACTGAGGGAGAGGAGGAGAGGAAAACACACGAATCGTCTGTACCTCCTACCGCTGACACGGCCTTATCACTATGGTTTAATAGGTATTAACTGCCTGCATTTTGCTGCACCCCAGGAAGAGTAGCTGCTGCCTTGGCAGGAACTAATGGGGATCCATAATAAACCCCAGGAAGAGTAGCTGCTGCCTTGACAGGAACTAATGGGGATCCATAATAAACCCCAGGAAGAGTAGCTGCTGCCTTGACAGGAACTAATGGGGATCCATAATAAACCCCAGGAAGAGTAGCTGCTGCCTTGACAGGAACTAATGGGGATCCATAATAAACCCCAGGAAGAGTAGCTGCTGCCTTGGCAGGAACTAATGGGGATCCATAATAAACCCCAGGAAGAGTAGCTGCTGCCTTGACAGGAACTAATGGGGATCCATAATAAACCCCAGGAAGAGTAGCTGCTGCCTTGACAGGAACTAATGGGGATCCATAATAAAACCCCAGGAAGAGTAGCTGCTGCCTTGACAGGAACTAATGGGGATCCATAATAAACCCCAGGAAGAGTAGCTGCTGCCTTGACAGGAACTAATGGGGATCCGTAATAAACCCCAGGAAGAGTAGCTGCTGCCTTGACAGGAACTAATGGGGATCCATAATAAACCCCAGGAAGAGTAGCTGCTGCCTTGACAGGAACTAATGGGGATCCATAATAAACCCCAGGAAGAGTAGCTGCTGCCTTGGCAGGAACTAATGGGGATCCATAATAAACCCCAGGAAGAGTAGCTGCTGCCTTGGGCAGGAACTACTGGGGATCCATAATAAACCCAAGGAAGAGTAGCTGCTGCCTTGACAGGAACTAATGGGGATACATAATAAACCCCAGGAAGAGTAGCTGCTGCCTTGACAGGAACTAATAGGGATCCATAATAAACCCCAGGAAGAGGCAGCTGCTACCTTGACAGGAACTAATGGGGATCCATAATAAACCCTAGGAAGAGTAGCTGCTGCCTTGACAGGAACTAATGGGGATCCATAATAAACCCCAGGAAGAGTAGCTGCTGCCTTGACAGGAACTAATAGGGATCCATAATAAACCCCAGGAAGAGTAGCTGCTGCCTTGGCAGGAACTAATGGGGATCCATAATAAACCCCAGGAAGAGTAGTTGCTGCCTTGACAGGAACTAATGGGGATCCATAATAAACCCCAGGAAGAGTAGCTGCTGCCTTGTCAGGAACTAATGGGGATCCATAATAAACCCCAGGAAGAGTAGCTGCTGCCCTGACAGGAACTAATAGGGATCCATAATAAACCCCAGGAAGAGGAGCTGCTGCCTTGGCAGGAACTAATGGGGATCCATAATAAACCCCAGGAAGAGTAGTTGCTGCCTTGACAGGAACTAATGGGGATCCATAATAAACCCTAGGAAGAGTAGCTGCTGCCTTGACAGGAACTAATGGGGATCCATAATAAACCCCAGGAAAATGTAGCTGCTGCCTTGGCAGGAACTAATGGGGATCTATAATAAACCCCAGGAAGAGTAGCTGCTGCCTTGACATGAACTAATGGGGATCCATAATAAACCCCAGGAAGAGTAGCTGCTGCCTTGACAGGAACTAATGGGGATCCATAATAAACCCCAGGAAGAGTAGCTGCTGCCTTGGCAGGAACTAATGGGGATCCATAATAAACCCCAGGAAGAGTAGCTGCTGCCTTGGCAGGAACTAATGGGGATCCATAATAAACCCCAGGAAGAGTAGCTGCTGCCTTGGCAGGAACTAATGGGGATCCATAATAAAC
>NW_026280248.1:0-60854 GCF_023373465.1 Oncorhynchus keta | reverse complement strand
AGCGCATTGTCTGTTTCTATTTATACGGCGTGACAGACCAGCTAGATCCACGATTTCTATAATATAACACAGACTCCAGCTGATTTCACCATCCTATTATATTATAGATACACCAGCTGATCTATTTATTTCAATAATATAATGACAGACCAGCTTGATCACTATTCTGCCATTATATTGTTAATGGTGATCGGTTGTGATATAATGTTCTACAGGTTATACTGCACCAGCAACTATTTGTCTGCCAGGCTACATATGTCAGCCAGAGAGGCTGTCTTTGCCATATTACGAGATATCTGCTGGGGATTCTACTGCGGCCTTTCATTATATTATGAGCACCAAACGATCACTATCTCTATTACAAGTGAGCACCAGCTAGACCTTTCGCTGTTCTGTTATATTACGACATGGACATTCAGTTAGATCTACTATTTTTAACATAATGACACCATGGACTACCGTTCTTATTATATTGCGACAACTGTTAGATCTTGAATGGTCTTGTATTATGGCTACATAGATACGCATCCAGCTGGAGCTAATGTCGCCATATTACGACAATTCAGCGACTACTGTTTCATTATATTGGCAACAGATCGCTAGATCTGAATGTTCTTGCTACATACATATATCGTGCCGATCTACTGTTCGCTGTTATGACATCAGCCAGATAGAGCTATCTCACATTATGACACCAGCTGAGCCATGTCTCTATTATTACACACCGCCAGACAGATACTGTTCTGTTGTGGCTACATATATCAGCGGGGATATAGAGGCTGTCTCTGGCTGTGGCTGGGCGACAGACCAGCTCATCCGTTCTTATTGTATTACGATAATTCAGCCAGATCCCACGTTCATTGTGGCTAAGATAATCAGCCTGACCACTGTCTCTTGTTGCATACGATGTAATTCAGCGACTCCAAACGCTCCCGGTTATGCTGCGACAGATCTGCGTAGATCTACTGTTCCTCACATAACATGACAGACCAGCTCTGATCACTGTTCATTATATTAATGCACCGTGCCAGACTCCTATCGTTCCATTGGTACTAAGACACTGCCATATTCAATGCCTGCATTATACATGAGACAAATTGTTGGACTCTCATTGCTTATTATACAGACAATTTCAGCTAGATTAATGTTCTATTATATTATGACACCAGCCAGACCACTGTGTCATTATACAGACACCAGCTAGATCTACTGTTTGTTTATATTATGATAGACCGCCAGATTCTGCCAACTCTGGCTATGTAAGATGCATCAGCGTAGATCTACTATTTTTACATATGGTTAAGATGGACATTCAGTTGATCATGATTTCTGTTACATAATGACAGACCAGTTAGATTCCCACAGTTCTATTTATGGTTATGAGACTTCAGTTGATCACATTTGAATAATATAATGACAGAACGTGCTGATCACCTACTGTTCTTATTATACATGATGATCAAGCGATATATAGTTGTTCCTATTGTATTAGTACTGCACCGAAGAACCATTGTTCTATTGTAGGCTATGGACATACCGCTAGATATATATTGTTCTTGCTTATATTATGATAGACCAGCTAGATCTACTGCACTGTTGTAATACGATATCTGTCACCTACTGCCTTGTTATTATGTTACGACACCAGCTAGGATCTGCTTGTTCTTGGTTTATGGCTATGACATCAAAGCAGATCGTGGCCATTTGCAATATAAACATAATCGGTATGGATCACCACTATTATACATGACACCAGCCAGACTGAACAATGGCCCATTATGGCTACATGCACCGTCAGCAGAGCTAACGTTCGAATATACAGATACACCAGCTGGGGACTCAACGTTCTACTATATTAACACAGGATCGCTGGATCAGCTGCCTCCCGCTGATATTGGAAAATGACATAACTGCTTGGGACTTTGTCGCCTTTTTTATATGCCACATAAGAACCAGCTGGATCTACTGTCATAATATATTACGACAGATCACAGATCAATGTTCTGGTTGCACGGTGACAGACCAGCTGTAGATCATTGCCCAGCAGGGCTACGCCAGACCAGCTGAACGTACTGTTCTGGCTGTACGCTATGACATACCAGCGAATCCATTGCCCCCCATTGGGCTGCGCCACCAGCTAGAACTCACTGTTCTCATGGCATGCTGGCGACACCAGCTAGAACCATTGTTCCACGGCTGCACATGCCCAGCTAGAGGTGCTGGCCTGTTATACATGATAATCATCAGAGCTAATGTCTCTACATTGAATAGCGGTAATCAGCCAGGATCACCAATTCTTGCTGGCACAAGATGCACCACAGCTAGATATATCGCCCTTTGCCAGAGTTACAGACCAGCGATCACTGCTTATATTTTGTTGCATGGACTTTCCAGTTGATCCCCATTATTTCTTGTAATATAGCTTATAGATCGTGATAGATCTACTGTCTGCTATATTACGATATAGACCAGCTTGATCAATGCCTCTGGTTGGTAATATGACACCAGCTGGGATCGTCGGTCCTTTGGCTGTACAAGATAGCATCACTGTGCCGGATCTACCACTTTACAATACACATCGTGCCAGATGGTATCGTCTGGTTGAACATGATGGCATCGCCAGGATCACGTCTTATTGTTACGAGCACCGCTAGATCTGAATGTTCCATTATATTACACAGACCAGCTAGATCTCACCGTCTTTGCTACATAGACCGTCAGATCGTCGTCTTGTTGCACGCGACAGACCAGCAGGATCCACTGTTCTTATTATATTACGATGGCATCATCAGAGTTCATTGTTCTTGCTGGCAACGATTACACCAGCCAGATCTACTGTCTCTTTGCTATATTACGATACACCAGCTGGTGATACACGTTCCTGTTAAGGCTACATGCACCAGCTGGATCCACTATTTTGGCTGGCATACGACAGACCGAACAGATCCACGCTATTATATCAAAAGATGAGATCGTAGCTTGATCACCGTTCTCTGGCTGGCGATGCACCAGCCTGACTGAATGTCCTTACTGGCATGCAAGCATAATCACCAGGAGCCAATGTCTCATTATATAAATGATATAATCTGCGCCAGGATCTATCAGTTTCATGGCTACATGTATCAGCCAATATACTGGCCTCTGTCATATCATATATGATCGCTGGGATCTAATGCCCTGCATATTGGCTACACCAGCGAGATCACACCTCGCTGGTATTACGACGGTGATCGCTGATTCCAATGTTCTTATTATGGTTGCTGCAGAATCGTTGGGATCACTGTCTTTTCATATTACATGGACCAGCTGTAGATCATCGTTCTACGAGATACACAGATCAAAGGATCTAATGTTCTTTACTAAGGTTACACAATTGTGCCAGATCACTGGTCTTTGCCAAACAGCTGTAATCATTAGAAACGGCCGCTCTTCACAGGCTACACATACCGTTGTAGATCTGCATCTGTTATATTGCGAATGTATCAGCTGATCCAGTCGTACCTAAGATAATACACACCAGCCGACCACGTTCGGTTATACTACGACAGACCAGCTAGATCACTGTTCCCTGGCTTATTAAGATAGACCAGCCAGATCATTGTTTCTATGTAATAACATACACCAGATGGATCACCACCTGTCATATTATGACAATTCCAGCCAGATCAATGTCTCTATTATATTGGGCACGCACCAGTTGTATTTCAATGTCCCTTGCTGTGCCACATGCAGACCAGCCAGATCTCACTGTTCTTGCTATATTACATGACTCGCTGGGATCTAACGTCTTGTTGGAGACAGATATGGCATCAGCCAGACCGCCGCCTTCCTTTTGTATTATGATATGAACCAGCTAGACTGCCGTCTATATATTGCGTTGGCATGATCGCCCAGATCTAACACTCTTATTGTATTACGATAATCAAATAATCAATACTGTTAGGCTACTGCACTCCAGCTAGGAACAACGTTCTCTGCCATTACATATGCTGTTAGAACTACTGTCTCTATTGCATGGTGCCAGACCAGCTGGAATCAATGTTTATTATATTATGATAATCAGCTAGAACCATTGTTCCCACAGACAGATACCAGCTAGATATAATGTTCCATAATAGTGATGGCACCATCAGAGTTAATGCCCTGTTACACTGACACCAGCGATCACTGACTCTTATTATATTGCGCGACACCGTTGTATATAATGCCTCCTCCCTGTTGCGTTAAAAGACACCAGCTAGATCACTGTTTAGAGCCTTTATACATGGTAATCAGCAGATCCATTATTTACAACATAATATGACCATAGATCCAATGTTCCTACATATATCCAGCTGACTCTTGGCATGTTCTTTATTATGGCTACAGACCAGCTAGATCACCACCTTTATTGCATGGCATGGCATCAGCTGACCGCCGGCCTCCCGCTGTGGCTGGCGATATGTCAGCTGGAGATGGTCAAGTTCCGGCTTATATTGACAATCGCAGATCTACTGTTCATTATGCTGCACAGGATCAAGCAGACTTAATGTCTCCATTATCATACAGACCAGCTGGGGATCACTGTTCTTTGGCAATAATAGACAATCGTTGTTGATCCATCACTTTGTTATATCAAGACAGCAATTCAGCTGATCACCAGTTCCGTCATATTGCATATCACCCAGAGCCATGTTCTTGTTACGAGAATACACCTTGCTGTAGATCACCGTCTTGCTGGCATACATGGGAATCAGCCAGATATATCACCTTGCCACATGGCATCGCTGACTCTCGCCGTTTGCCAGCTGGTATTACGATAATCAGCGATCATTGTCTCATTAGGTGGCGATATCAGCTGATCTGCTGTCCCCATTATACACAGACCAGCCGATCTGAATATCCCGCTATATTGGGTGATAATTCATCTAGAGCCAATGTCGTTAGGCTACATATCGCCAGAGATGTCTTGTCTGCTTGCACGACAGATCACATTCAATGTTCCATATTAGTTGCAACCAGCTGGGGATCTTCACTGCACTTTACATACGGCAGCAGATCTGCCAGATCTGAAGGCTTTCCTGGTTGTATTACGCGTGGTCAGCGAGACGATCCCAATACCTTTTTATACATATAATCGAAATGTGGGATTCACTGTTTTACAGGTCATGACAATTCCGGTAAGATCAATGTTCTACAGGTCGGCGATGCACGTTAAACCACACTTTACATATATATACTGTTCGAGTATATTTGTCTGTTGTATTATGACAACAGCGCCAGATCACGTGTCTTGTGATAAGAAAGACACTGAAACGATCCACACTTTATTAGACATAGATAATGTAAATAGATCAATGACTCATTATATTACGATGTAATTGCTAGACTGGCCTATCGGGTTGGTATTAGAAGATATATCTCTAGTTGATTCAATATTTCTTAACATAATGACAGACCAAATAGATCAATGTCTATTATACGATACCAGCTAGATCTGCATTGTCTGCTGGTGTTATATAATCAGCGACTAATACCTCTTTATATTACGATACCATTGATCATTGTTCAATATATTACACATGTTTGATCATCGTTTCGGCTGGCGCTGCATAACAGCGAGAGACACCTTTGTTACGTTATATATATAAGATCGAAACCAGATCCGCTGTTTACTTGTTATGGTAATCAGGCCAGATCTACTATTTCTATAATATAATGACAGACCAGATAGATCTACTGTCTCTATTATATTATGACAGACCAGCTAGATCTAATGTCTCTATTATAATATGACAGACCAGCTAGATCTACTGTCTCTGTATTATGACAGACCAGCTAGATCTACTGTCTCTATTGTATTATGACATACCAGCTAGATATACTGTCTCTATTATATATGACAGACCAGCTAGATCTACTGTCTCTATTATATTATGACAGATCGGCTAGATCTAATGTCTCTATTATATTATGACAGACCAGCTAGATCTACTGTCTTTATTATATTATGACAGACCAGCTAGATCTACTGGGTCTCTATTGTATTATGACATACCAGCTAGATATACTGTCTCTATTATATTATGACAGACCAGCTAGATCTGCTGTGTCTATTATAATATGACAGACCAGCTCGATCTACTGTCTCTATTATATTATGACAGACCAGCTAGATCTACTGTCTCTATTATATTATGACAGATCGGCTATATCTAATGTCTCTATTATATTATGACAGACCAGCTAGATCTACTGTTTCTATTATATTATGACAGACCAGCTAGATCTACTGTCTCTATTATATTATGACAGACCAGCTAGATCTACTGTTTCTATTATATTATGACAGACCAGCTAGATCTACTGTTTCTATTATATTATGACAGACCAGCTAGATATACTGTCTCTATTATATTATGACAGATCGGCTAGATCTAATGTCTCTATTATATTATTACAGACCAGCTAGATCTACTGTCTCTATATTATGACAGATCATTTAGATCTAATGTCTCTATTATATTATTACAGACCAGCTAGATCTACTGTCTATATTATATTATGACAGATCGGCTAGATCTAATGTCTCTATTGTATTATGACAGACCAGCTAGATCTACTGTCTCTGTTGTATTATGCCAGACCAGCTAGAACTACTGTCTCTATTGTATTATGACATACCAGCTAGAACTACTGTCTCTATTGTATTATGCCAGACCAGCTAGAACTACTGTCTTTATTATATTATGACAGACCAGCTAGAACTACTGTCTCTATTGTATTATGACATACCAGCTAGATATACTGTCTCTATTATATTATGACAGACCATCTAGAGCTAATGTCTCTATTATATAATGACAGACCAGCTAGATCTACTGACTCTATTATATTATGACAGACCAGCTAGATATAATGTCTCTATTATATTATGACAGACCAGCTAGATCTACTGTTTATATTTTATTATGACAGACCAGCTAGATCTACTATTTCTATAATATAATGACAGACCAGATAGATCTACTGTCTCTATTATATTATGACAGACCAGCTTGATCTAATGTCTCTATTATAATATGACAGACCAGCTAGATCTACTGTCTCTATTGTATTATGACAGACCAGCTAGATCTACTGTCTCTATTGTATTATGACATACCAGCTAGATATACTGTCTCTTTTATATTATGACAGACCGGCTAGATCTACTGTCTCTATTATATTATGACAGACCAGCTAGATCTACTGTCTCTTTTATATTATGACAGACCAGCTAGATCTACTGTCTATATTATATTATGACAGATCGGCTAGATCTAATGTCTCTATTGTATTATGACAGACCAGCTAGATCTACTGTCTCTGTTGTATTATGCCAGACCAGCTAGAACTACTGTCTCTATTGTATTATGACATACCAGCTAGAACTACTGTCTCTATTGTATTATGCCAGACCAGCTAGAACTACTGTCTTTATTATATTATGACAGACCAGCTAGAACTACTGTCTCTATTGTATTATGACATACCAGCTAGATATACTGTCTCTATTATATTATGACAGACCATCTAGAGCTAATGTCTCTATTATATAATGACAGACCAGCTAGATCTACTGACTCTATTATATTATGACAGACCAGCTAGATATAATGTCTCTATTATATTATGACAGACCAGCTAGATCTACTGTTTATATTTTATTATGACAGACCAGCTAGATCTACTATTTCTATAATATAATGACAGACCAGATAGATCTACTGTCTCTATTATATTATGACAGACCAGCTTGATCTAATGTCTCTATTATAATATGACAGACCAGCTAGATCTACTGTCTCTATTGTATTATGACAGACCAGCTAGATCTACTGTCTCTATTGTATTATGACATACCAGCTAGATATACTGTCTCTATTATATTATGACAGACCAGCTAGATCTACTGTCTCTATTATATTATGACAGATCGGCTAGATCTAATGTCTCTATTATATTATGACAGACCAGCTAGATCTACTGTCTCTTTTATATTATGACAGACCAGCTAGATCTACTGTCTTTATTATATTATGACAGACCAGCTAGATCTACTGTCTCTATTGTATTATGACATACCAGCTAGATATACTGTCTCTATTATATTATGACAGACCAGCTAGATCTACTGTGTCTATTATAATATGACAGACCAGCTCGATCTACTGTCTCTATTATATCATGACAGACCAGCTAGATCTACTGTCTCTATTATATTATGACAGATCGGCTATATCTAATGTCTCTATTATATTATGACAGACCAGCTAGATCTACTGTTTCTATTATATTATGACAGACCAGCTAGAGCTAATGTCTCTATTATATTATGACAGACCAGCTAGATCTACTGTGTCTATTATATTATGACAGACCAGCTAGATCTACTGTCTCTATTATATTATGACAGACCAGCTAGATCTACTGTCTCTATTATATTATGACAGACCAGCTAGATCTACTGTTTCTATTATATTATGACAGACCAGCTAGATCTACGATTTCTATAATATAATGACAGACCAGCTAGATCTACTGTCTCTATTATATTATGACAGACCAGCTAGATCTACTATTTCAATAATATAATGACAGACCAGCTTGATCTACTGTCTCTATTATATTATGACAGATCGGCTAGATATAATGTCTCTATTGTATTATACCAGACCAGCTAGAACTACTGTCTCTATTGTATTATGACATACCAGCTAGATATACTGTCTCTATTATAGTATGACAGACCAGCTAGAACTACTGTCTCTATTGTATTATGACATACCAGCTAGATATACTGTCTCTATTATATTATGACAGATCGGCTAGATCTAATGTCTCTATTATATTATTACAGACCAGCTAGATCTACTGTCTCTTTTATATTATGACAGACCGGCTAGATCTACTGTCTCTATTATATTATGACAGACCAGCTAGATCTACTGTCTCTTTTATATTATGACAGACCAGCTAGATCTACTGTCTATATTATATTATGACAGATCGGCTAGATCTAATGTCTCTATTGTATTATGACAGACCAGCTAGATCTACTGTCTCTGTTGTATTATGCCAGACCAGCTAGAACTACTGTCTCTATTGTATTATGACATACCAGCTAGAACTACTGTCTCTATTGTATTATGCCAGACCAGCTAGAACTACTGTCTTTATTATATTATGACAGACCAGCTAGAACTACTGTCTCTATTGTATTATGACATACCAGCTAGATATACTGTCTCTATTATATTATGACAGACCATCTAGAGCTAATGTCTCTATTATATAATGACAGACCAGCTAGATCTACTGACTCTATTATATTATGACAGACCAGCTAGATATAATGTCTCTATTATATTATGACAGACCAGCTAGATCTACTGTTTATATTTTATTATGACAGACCAGCTAGATCTACTATTTCTATAATATAATGACAGACCAGATAGATCTACTGTCTCTATTATATTATGACAGACCAGCTTGATCTAATGTCTCTATTATAATATGACAGACCAGCTAGATCTACTGTCTCTATTGTATTATGACAGACCAGCTAGATCTACTGTCTCTATTGTATTATGACATACCAGCTAGATATACTGTCTCTATTATATTATGACAGACCAGCTAGATCTACTGTCTCTATTATATTATGACAGATCGGCTAGATCTAATGTCTCTATTATATTATGACAGACCAGCTAGATCTACTGTCTCTTTTATATTATGACAGACCAGCTAGATCTACTGTCTTTATTATATTATGACAGACCAGCTAGATCTACTGTCTCTATTGTATTATGACATACCAGCTAGATATACTGTCTCTATTATATTATGACAGACCAGCTAGATCTACTGTGTCTATTATAATATGACAGACCAGCTCGATCTACTGTCTCTATTATATCATGACAGACCAGCTAGATCTACTGTCTCTATTATATTATGACAGATCGGCTATATCTAATGTCTCTATTATATTATGACAGACCAGCTAGATCTACTGTTTCTATTATATTATGACAGACCAGCTAGAGCTAATGTCTCTATTATATTATGACAGACCAGCTAGATCTACTGTGTCTATTATAATATGACAGACCAGCTCGATCTACTGTCTCTATTATATTATGACAGACCAGCTAGATCTACTGTCTCTATTATATTATGACAGACCAGCTAGATCTACTGTTTCTATTATATTATGACAGACCAGCTAGATCTACGATTTCTATAATATAATGACAGACCAGCTAGATCTACTGTCTCTATTATATTATGACAGACCAGCTAGATCTACTATTTCAATAATATAATGACAGACCAGCTTGATCTACTGTCTCTATTATATTATGACAGATCGGCTAGATATAATGTCTCTATTGTATTATACCAGACCAGCTAGAACTACTGTCTCTATTGTATTATGACATACCAGCTAGATATACTGTCTCTATTATATTATGACAGACCAGCTAGATCTACTGTGTCTATTATAATATGACAGACCAGCTCGATCTACTGTCTCTATTATATTATGACAGACCAGCTAGATCTACTGTCTCTATTATATTATGACAGATCGGCTAGATCTAATGTCTCTATTATATTATGACAGACCAGCTAGATCTACTGTTTCTATTATATTATGACAGACCAGCTAGATCTACTATTTCTATAATATAATGACAGACCAGATGGATCTACTGTCTCTATTATATTATGACAGACCAGCTAGATCTAATGTCTCTATTATATTATGACAGACCAGCTAGATCTACTGTCTTTATTATATTATGACAGACCAGCTAGATCTACTGTCTCTATTGTATTATGACATACCAGCTAGATATACTGTCTCTATTATATTATGACAGACCAGCTAGATCTACTGTGTCTATTATAATATGACAGACCAGCTCGATCTACTGTCTCTATTATATCATGACAGACCAGCTAGATCTACTGTCTCTATTATATTATGACAGATCGGCTATATCTAATGTCTCTATTATATTACGACAGACCAGCTAGATCTACTGTCTCTATTGTATTATGACAGACCAGCTAGATATACTGTCTCTATTGTATTATGACAGACCAGCTAGAGCTAATGTCTCTATTGTATTATGACAGACCAGCTAGATATACTGTCTCTATTGTATTATGACAGACCAGCTAGATATACGGTCTCTATTGTATTATGACAGACCAGCTCGATCTACTGTCTCTATTGTATTATGACAGACCAGCTAGATCTACGGTCTCTATTGTATTATGACAGACCAGCTCGATCTACTGTCTCTATTATATTATGACAGACCAGCTAGATCTACTGTCTCTTTTATATTATGACAGACCAGCTAGATCTACTGTCTCTATTATATTATGACAGACAAGCTAGATCTACTGTCTCTATTATATTATGACAGACCAGCTAGATATAATGTCTCTATTATATTATGACAGACCAGCTAGATCTACTGTTTCTATTTTATTATGACAGACCAGCTAGATCTACTATTTCTATAATATAATGACAGACCAGATAGATCTACTGTCTCTATTATATTATGACAGACCAGCTAGATCTAATGTCTCTATTATAATATGACAGACCAGCTAGATCTACTGTCTCTATTGTATTATGACAGACCAGCTAGATCTACTGTCTCTATTGTATTATGACATACCAGCTAGATATACTGTCTCTATTATATTATGACAGACCAGCTAGATCTACTGTCTCTATTATATTATGACAGATCGGCTAGATCTAATGTCTCTATTATATTATGACAGACCAGCTAGATCTACTGTCTTTATTATATTATGACAGACCAGCTAGATCTACTGTCTCTATTGTATTATGACATACCAGCTAGATATACTGTCTCTATTATATTATGACAGACCAGCTAGATCTACTGTGTCTATTATAATATGACAGACCAGCTCGATCTACTGTCTCTATTATATTATGACAGACCAGCTAGATCTACTGTCTCTATTATATTATGACAGATCGGCTATATCTAATGTCTCTATTATATGATGACAGACCAGCTAGATCTACTGTTTCTATTATATTATGACAGACCAGCTAGATCTACTGTCTCTATTATATTATGACAGACCAGCTAGATCTACTGTTTCTATTATATTATGACAGACCAGCTAGATCTACTGTTTCTATTATATTATGACAGACCAGCTAGATATACTGTCTCTATTATATTATGACAGATCGGCTAGATCTAATGTCTCTATTATATTATTACAGACCAGCTAGATCTACTGTCTCTATATTATGACAGATCGGCTAGATCTAATGTCTCTATTATATTATTACAGACCAGCTAGATCTACTGTCTCTTTTATATTATGACAGACCGGCTAGATCTACTGTCTCTATTATATTATGACAGACCAGCTAGATCTACTGTCTCTATTATATTATGACAGACCAGCTAGATATACTGTCTCTATTATATTATGACAGATCGGCTAGATCTAATGTCTCTATTATATTATTACAGACCAGCTAGATCTACTGTCTCTATTATATTATGACAGATCGGCTAGATCTACGGTCTCTATTGTATTATGACAGACCAGCTCGATCTACTGTCTCTATTGTATTATGACAGACCAGCTAGATCTACGGTCTCTATTGTATTATGACAGACCAGCTCGATCTACTGTCTCTATTATATTATGACAGACCAGCTAGATCTACTGTCTCTTTTATATTATGACAGACCAGCTAGATCTACTGTCTCTATTATATTATGACAGACAAGCTAGATCTACTGTCTCTATTATATTATGACAGACCAGCTAGATATAATGTCTCTATTATATTATGACAGACCAGCTAGATCTACCGTTTCTATTTTATTATGACAGACCAGCTAGATCTACTATTTCTATAATATAATGACAGACCAGCTAGATCTACTGTCTCTATTATATTATGACAGACCAGCTAGATCTAATGTCTCTATTATAATATGACAGACCAGCTAGATCTACTGTCTCTATTGTATTATGACAGACCAGCTAGATCTACTGTCTCTATTGTATTATGACATACCAGCTAGATATACTGTCTCTATTATATTATGACAGACCAGCTAGATCTACTGTCTCTATTATATTATGACAGATCGGCTAGATCTAATGTCTCTATTATATTATGACAGACCAGCTAGATCTACTGTCTTTATTATATTATGACAGACCAGCTAGATCTACTGTCTCTATTGTATTATGACATACCAGCTAGATATACTGTCTCTATTATATTATGACAGACCAGCTAGATCTACTGTGTCTATTATAATATGACAGACCAGCTCGATCTACTGTCTCTATTATATTATGACAGACCAGCTAGATCTACTGTCTCTATTATATTATGACAGATCGGCTATATCTAATGTCTCTATTATATTATGACAGACCAGCTAGATCTACTGTTTCTATTATATTATGACAGACCAGCTAGATCTACTGTCTCTATTATATTATGACAGACCAGCTAGATCTACTGTTTCTATTATATTATGACAGACCAGCTAGATCTACTGTTTCTATTATATTATGACAGACCAGCTAGATATACTGTCTCTATTATATTATGACAGATCGGCTAGATCTAATGTCTCTATTATATTATTACAGACCAGCTAGATCTACTGTCTCTATATTATGACAGATCGGCTAGATCTAATGTCTCTATTATATTATGACAGACCAGCTAGATCTACTGTCTCTTTTATATTATGACAGACCGGCTAGATCTACTGTCTCTATTATATTATGACAGACCAGCTAGATCTACTGTCTCTTTTATATTATGACAGACCAGCTAGATCTACTGTCTATATTATATTATGACAGATCGGCTAGATCTAATGTCTCTATTGTATTATGACAGACCAGCTAGATCTACTGTCTCTGTTGTATTATGCCAGACCAGCTAGAACTACTGTCTCTATTGTATTATGACATACCAGCTAGAACTACTGTCTCTATTGTATTATGCCAGACCAGCTAGAACTACTGTCTTTATTATATTATGACAGACCAGCTAGAACTACTGTCTCTATTGTATTATGACATACCAGCTAGATATACTGTCTCTATTATATTATGACAGACCATCTAGAGCTAATGTCTCTATTATATAATGACAGACCAGCTAGATCTACTGACTCTATTATATTATGACAGACCAGCTAGATATAATGTCTCTATTATATTATGACAGACCAGCTAGATCTACTGTTTATATTTTATTATGACAGACCAGCTAGATCTACTATTTCTATAATATAATGACAGACCAGATAGATCTACTGTCTCTATTATATTATGACAGACCAGCTTGATCTAATGTCTCTATTATAATATGACAGACCAGCTAGATCTACTGTCTCTATTGTATTATGACAGACCAGCTAGATCTACTGTCTCTATTGTATTATGACATACCAGCTAGATATACTGTCTCTATTATATTATGACAGACCAGCTAGATCTACTGTCTCTATTATATTATGACAGATCGGCTAGATCTAATGTCTCTATTATATTATGACAGACCAGCTAGATCTACTGTCTCTTTTATATTATGACAGACCAGCTAGATCTACTGTCTTTATTATATTATGACAGACCAGCTAGATCTACTGTCTCTATTGTATTATGACATACCAGCTAGATATACTGTCTCTATTATATTATGACAGACCAGCTAGATCTACTGTGTCTATTATAATATGACAGACCAGCTCGATCTACTGTCTCTATTATATCATGACAGACCAGCTAGATCTACTGTCTCTATTATATTATGACAGATCGGCTATATCTAATGTCTCTATTATATTATGACAGACCAGCTAGATCTACTGTTTCTATTATATTATGACAGACCAGCTAGAGCTAATGTCTCTATTATATTATGACAGACCAGCTAGATATACTGTCTCTATTATATTATGACAGACCAGCTAGATCTACTGTTTCTATTATATTATGACAGATCGGCTAGATCTAATGTCTCTATTATATTATGACAGACCAGCTAGATCTACTGTCTCTTTTATATTATGACAGACCAGCTAGATCTACTGTCTTTATTATATTATGACAGACCAGCTAGATCTACTGTCTCTATTGTATTATGACATACCAGCTAGATATACTGTCTCTATTATATTATGACAGACCAGCTAGATCTACTGTGTCTATTATAATATGACAGACCAGCTCGATCTACTGTCTCTATTATATCATGACAGACCAGCTAGATCTACTGTCTCTATTATATTATGACAGATCGGCTATATCTAATGTCTCTATTATATTATGACAGACCAGCTAGATCTACTGTTTCTATTATATTATGACAGACCAGCTAGAGCTAATGTCTCTATTATATTATGACAGACCAGCTAGATCTACTGTGTCTATTATAATATGACAGACCAGCTCGATCTACTGTCTCTATTATATTATGACAGACCAGCTAGATCTACTGTCTCTATTATATTATGACAGACCAGCTAGATCTACTGTTTCTATTATATTATGACAGACCAGCTAGATCTACGATTTCTATAATATAATGACAGACCAGCTAGATCTACTGTCTCTATTATATTATGACAGACCAGCTAGATCTACTATTTCAATAATATAATGACAGACCAGCTTGATCTACTGTCTCTATTATATTATGACAGATCGGCTAGATATAATGTCTCTATTGTATTATACCAGACCAGCTAGAACTACTGTCTCTATTGTATTATGACATACCAGCTAGATATACTGTCTCTATTATATTATGACAGACCAGCTAGATCTACTGTGTCTATTATAATATGACAGACCAGCTCGATCTACTGTCTCTATTATATTATGACAGACCAGCTAGATCTACTGTCTCTATTATATTATGACAGATCGGCTAGATCTAATGTCTCTATTATATTATGACAGACCAGCTAGATCTACTGTTTCTATTATATTATGACAGACCAGCTAGATCTACTATTTCTATAATATAATGACAGACCAGATGGATCTACTGTCTCTATTATATTATGACAGACCAGCTAGATCTAATGTCTCTATTATATTATGACAGACCAGCTAGAGCTAATGTCTCTATTATATTATGACAGACCAGCTAGATCTACTGTCTCTATTGTATTATGACAGACCAGCTAGATATACTGTCTCTATTGTATTATGACAGACCAGCTAGAGCTAATGTCTCTATTGTATTATGACAGACCAGCTAGATATACTGTCTCTATTGTATTATGACAGACCAGCTAGATATACGGTCTCTATTGTATTATGACAGACCAGCTCGATCTACTGTCTCTATTGTATTATGACAGACCAGCTAGATCTACGGTCTCTATTGTATTATGACAGACCAGCTCGATCTACTGTCTCTATTGTATTATGACAGACCAGCTAGATCTACTGTCTCTATTATATTATGACAGATCGGCTAGATCTACTGTCTCTATTATAATATGACAGACCAGCTCGATCTAATGTCTCTATTATATTATGACAGACCAGCTAGATCTACTGTCTCTATTATATTATGACAGACCAGCTAGAGCTAATGTCTCTATTATATTATGACAGACCAGCTAGATCTACTGTGTCTATTATAATATGACAGACCAGCTAGATCTACTGTTTATATTATATTATGACAGACCAGCTAGATCTACTATTTCTATAATATAATGACAGACCAGATAGATCTACTGTCTCTATTATATTATGACAGACCAGCTAGATCTACTATTTCAATAATATAATGACAGACCAGCTTGATCTACTGTCTCTATTATATTATGACAGATCGGCTAGATATAATGTCTCTATTGTATTATACCAGACCAGCTAGAACTACTGTCTCTATTGTATTATGACATACCAGCTAGATATACTGTCTCTATTATATTATGACAGACCAGCTAGATCTACTGTGTCTATTATAATATGACAGACCAGCTCGATCTACTGTCTCTATTATATTATGACAGACCAGCTAGATCTACTGTCTCTATTATATTATGACAGATCAGCTAGATCTACTATTTCTATAATATAATGACAGACCAGATGGATCTACTGTCTCTATTATATTATGACAGACCAGCTAGATCTAATGTCTCTATTATATTATGACAGACCAGCTAGAGCTAATGTCTCTGTTATATTATGACAGACCAGCTAGATCTACTGTTTCTATTATATTATGACAGATCGGCTAGATCTAATGTCTCTATTATATTATGACAGACCAGCTAGATCTACTGTCTCTATTGTATTATGACAGACCAGCTAGATATACTGTCTCTATTGTATTATGACAGACCAGCTAGAGCTAATGTCTCTATTGTATTATGACAGACCAGCTAGATATACTGTCTCTATTGTATTATGACAGACCAGCTAGATATACGGTCTCTATTGTATTATGACAGACCAGCTCGATCTACTGTCTCTATTGTATTATGACAGACCAGCTAGATCTACGGTCTCTATTGTATTATGACAGACCAGCTCGATCTACTGTCTCTATTGTATTATGACAGACCAGCTAGATCTACTGTCTCTATTATATTATGACAGATCGGCTAGATCTACTGTCTCTATTATAATATGACAGACCAGCTCGATCTACTGTCTCTATTATATTATGACAGACCAGCTAGATCTACTGTCTCTATTATATTATGACAGATCGGCTACATCTAATGTCTCTATTATATTATGACAGACCAGCTAGATCTACTGTTTCTATTATATTATGACAGACCAGCTAGAGCTAATGTCTCTATTATATTATGACAGACCAGCTAGATCTACTGTGTCTATTATAATATGACAGACCAGCTAGATCTACTGTTTCTATTATATTATGACAGACCAGCTAGATCTACTGTCTCTATTATATTATGACAGACCAGCTAGATCTACTGTGTCTATTATAATATGACAGACCAGCTAGATCTACTGTTTCTATTATATAATGACAGACCAGCTAGATCTACTGTCTCTATTATATTATGACAGACCAGCTAGATCTACTATTTCAATAATATAATGACAGACCAGCTTGATCTACTGTCTCTATTATATTATGACAGATCGGCTAGATATAATGTCTCTATTGTATTATACCAGACCAGCTAGAACTACTGTCTCTATTGTATTATGACATACCAGCTAGATATACTGTCTCTATTATATTATGACAGACCAGCTAGATCTACTGTGTCTATTATAATATGACAGACCAGCTCGATCTACTGTCTCTATTATATTATGACAGACCAGCTAGATCTACTGTCTCTATTATATTATGACAGGTCAGCTAGATCTACTATTTCTATAATATAATGACAGACCAGATGGATCTACTGTCTCTATTATATTATGACAGACCAGCTAGATCTAATGTCTCTATTATATTATGACAGACCAGCTAGAGCTAATGTCTCTGTTATATTATGACAGACCAGCTAGATCTACTGTCTCTATTATATTATGACAGATCGGCTAGATCTAATGTCTCTATTATATTATGACAGACCAGCTAGATCTACTGTCTCTATTGTATTATGACAGACCAGCTAGATATACTGTCTCTATTGTATTATGACAGACCAGCTAGAGCTAATGTCTCTATTATATTATGACAGACCAGCTCGATCTACTGTCTCTATTGTATTATGACAGACCAGCTAGATCTACTGTCTCTATTGTATTATGACATACCAGCTAGATATACTGTCTCTATTATATTATGACAGACCAGCTAGATCTACTGTGTCTATTATAATATGACAGACCAGCTCGATCTACTGTCTCTATTATATTATGACAGACCAGCTAGATCTACTGTCTCTATTATATTATGACAGATCAGCTAGATCTACTATTTCTATAATATAATGACAGACCAGATGGATCTACTGTCTCTATTATATTATGACAGACCAGCTAGATCTAATGTCTCTATTATATTATGACAGACCAGCTAGAGCTAATGTCTCTGTTATATTATGACAGACCAGCTAGATCTACTGTTTCTATTATATTATGACAGATCGGCTAGATCTAATGTCTCTATTATATTATGACAGACCAGCTAGATCTACTGTCTCTATTGTATTATGACAGACCAGCTAGATATACTGTCTCTATTGTATTATGACAGACCAGCTAGAGCTAATGTCTCTATTGTATTATGACAGACCAGCTAGATATACTGTCTCTATTGTATTATGACAGACCAGCTAGATATACGGTCTCTATTGTATTATGACAGACCAGCTCGATCTACTGTCTCTATTGTATTATGACAGACCAGCTAGATCTACGGTCTCTATTGTATTATGACAGACCAGCTCGATCTACTGTCTCTATTGTATTATGACAGACCAGCTAGATCTACTGTCTCTATTATATTATGACAGATCGGCTAGATCTACTGTCTCTATTATAATATGACAGACCAGCTCGATCTACTGTCTCTATTATATTATGACAGACCAGCTAGATCTACTGTCTCTATTATATTATGACAGATCGGCTACATCTAATGTCTCTATTATATTATGACAGACCAGCTAGATCTACTGTTTCTATTATATTATGACAGACCAGCTAGAGCTAATGTCTCTATTATATTATGACAGACCAGCTAGATCTACTGTGTCTATTATAATATGACAGACCAGCTAGATCTACTGTTTCTATTATATTATGACAGACCAGCTAGATCTACTGTCTCTATTATATTATGACAGACCAGCTAGATCTACTGTGTCTATTATAATATGACAGACCAGCTAGATCTACTGTTTCTATTATATAATGACAGACCAGCTAGATCTACTGTCTCTATTATATTATGACAGACCAGCTAGATCTACTATTTCAATAATATAATGACAGACCAGCTTGATCTACTGTCTCTATTATATTATGACAGATCGGCTAGATATAATGTCTCTATTGTATTATACCAGACCAGCTAGAACTACTGTCTCTATTGTATTATGACATACCAGCTAGATATACTGTCTCTATTATATTATGACAGACCAGCTAGATCTACTGTGTCTATTATAATATGACAGACCAGCTCGATCTACTGTCTCTATTATATTATGACAGACCAGCTAGATCTACTGTCTCTATTATATTATGACAGATCAGCTAGATCTACTATTTCTATAATATAATGACAGACCAGATGGATCTACTGTCTCTATTATATTATGACAGACCAGCTAGATCTAATGTCTCTATTATATTATGACAGACCAGCTAGAGCTAATGTCTCTGTTATATTATGACAGACCAGCTAGATCTACTGTCTCTATTATATTATGACAGACCAGCTAGATCTACTGTCTCTATTGTATTATGACAGACCAGCTAGATCTACTGTCTCTATTGTATTATGACAGACCAGCTAGATATACTGTCTCTATTGTATTATGACAGACCAGCTAGAGCTAATGTCTCTATTGTATTATGACAGACCAGCTCGATCTACTGTCTCTATTGTATTATGACAGACCAGCTAGATCTACTGTCTCTATTATATTATGACAGATCGGCTAGATCTACTGTCTCTATTATATTATGACAGATCGGCTAGATCTACTGTCTCTATTGTATTATGACAGACCAGCTAGATATACTGTCTCTATTGTATTATGACAGACCAGCTAGAGCTAATGTCTCTATTGTATTATGACAGACCAGCTAGATATACTGTCTCTATTATATTATTACGGACCATCTATCAGGTGGTGATGTTGTACTGTAGAATCAGGTGGTGATGTTGTACTGTAGAATCAGGTAATGTTGTATTGTAGAATCAGGTAATGTTGTACTGTAGGGGGTTGGGGGTGAATTTTAAATAGTCCGGTGGCCATTTTATTAATTGTTCAGCAGTCTTATTGGGGTAGAAGCTGTTAAGGAGCCTTTTGGTCCTGGACTTGGTGTTCCGGTACCGCTTCCCGTGCGGTAGCAGAGAGAACAGTCTATAACTTGGGTGGCTGGAGTCTTTGACAATTTATTTGGGCCTTTGACACCGCCTTGTATAGAGGTCCTGGATGGCAGGAAGCTTGGCCCCAGTGATGTACTGGGCTGTATACACTACCCTCTGACACCGCCTGGTATAGAGGTCCTGGATGGCAGGAAGCTTGGCCCCAGTGATGTCCTGGGCAGAGAGACAAAACACACACTACTCACAAGACTTCAACTTTCAGCTTTTATTTCAAAATAATGTTTTCCCCCAGGCAGAGAGGTTCTTGAATCCACAGCGTTCTAGAACTGAAACACCACTTGTTATTGCTATGCCACTGCTCTGCCAGTTTCAAACACAGGAGTGACAATTCTCAAACTTTTCTACATCTGCTTAAAAAGCCGCAAATATTCTCCATGGCAACACCTCAGTTCAGGGTCAAAGGTCACCTGTGATGTCATAGGAGCCTAGTTTGACCGCTGGGTCTCTGATGTCATAGCCGGGAGATCAAATTAATTTACAGTGATGTCATCAAAAAGAGCTATCTTAGTAGAGAGGATATGACGTCATTATTTAGAAAGGACGTGAGATACATTATAATGGTGACCCTGTGAGGCTCCTCCCACTGCCAGAGGAAGAATAGTTGCAGCCATTTTTTAAAAACATGTCACTTCATTCTGTCTTTCAAGAAAAGGAAGAGGAGAAAGAGGGTGAGGAGTAAAACAACAAAATGGAAGAGAGAGAGGAAAGGATTGGAAAATAGAGCGAGTGATAGAACTGCAAGGAGGAGTGTGGACATGGGGTGTTGGTTTATCTTCGCTAATATCACAGGACCCAAAAAATTCAGCATTTTACAAAATCCTCGTAAAAAAAGATCCTTTCTTTGTTTCCATGGTACCGGTTTGGGAGAAGTCAGAGAAAGACACACCCCCAATTTCCTCATTCCTTCTCCTCGTCAGACCCCGCCCCCACAGCCTCAGTCTCCTGCAGACAGACACAAACACTTAGAATTAGGAATCAGAACACTAGAATGGACATGAACCTTCCTATGATGGGATGAAAGGTCAGCCATGCTGGTCAGGGAGTTGGTCAACCATGGTTTGCCAGTGCTGTGATAAGATAGTGTAAAATAACGAATTTGAAGAATGTATCTACACTGTATGTTTGTTAGCTAGCTTCTAGCTTCTAAGCTAGCTTCTAATCCTGTATGCTGATTGGTTAAAATCACATTCCAGGCGGTGTCTACTCCACAAGTTACCACCGGTTAAATCTATTACTTTAAAATGCTTATTTACTCTGTTCCATCTGACTGCTGCAATACACTGCCTCCTCAGCCCAGCCAGGCAATTTATAAACTTGATCTCCACTATAAAAAGCATCTAGACATTGTCTCACATTTCTTTTTCGACCAACATATAGTTTTCAACATTTGTATAAACCTTTCCGTCTGTCTCTCTGACATTTGCAACATTGTTTCAATATTCAAATTGGATCACCAGCTGTCCCATAGTAATATACAAGTCGGTACGAGACAGACAGGCAGGCAGCGTTTCTCAGCCAGTCCAAATCATGAATCAGCTGGCATTATTTTTATGGATATATACAAAAGAAATGCGAAGTGCAGCTAGTTTGCAGTATTTCCAGCTTCAGTTTAAAGTGATTGAGTGACTGTAGCTGTGTTGCTGGCTAGCTCCTCCGAGAGAGAGCACATGTTCTATGCCAGGCGAAATCACACCTCAGTAGCTCATTGTTTTAGATGTATCCAAATAAATGTCACTAGAAAACACCTTAAACAGATGCCGCTACTTTGCTGTTATTCTGGCTGCACTTTTGGACTTTTTGACTGTAAATTAGCTGTAGTTGACTAGCTAGCAAGCAAAGGATAAGAACGTTGCCAGCCAGTATGACAATGGAACATTTAGAACGAACGACTGGGTCGAGTCCATAGATACTGAACGACTGGGTCGAGTCCATAGATACTGAACGACTGGGTCGAGTCCATAGATACTGAACGACTGGGTCGAGTCCATAGATACTGAACGACTGGGTCGCGTCCATAGATACTGAACGACTGGGTCGAGTCCATAGATACTGAACGACTGGGTCGAGTCCATAGATACTGAACGACTGGGTCGAGTCCATAGATACTGAACGACTGGGTCGAGTCCATAGATACTGAACGACTGGGTCGAGTCCATAGATACTGAACGACTGGGTCGAGTCCATAGATACTGAACGA
The DNA here is from genome assembly GCF_023373465.1 of Oncorhynchus keta. NCBI lineage: Eukaryota > Metazoa > Chordata > Actinopteri > Salmoniformes > Salmonidae > Oncorhynchus > Oncorhynchus keta. Next base: position 37,482 of record NW_026280248.1, on the reverse strand, counting down.
CTGGGTCGAGTCCATAGATACTGGACGACTGGGTCGCGTCTCTGGCAACCGAACCGATAGAGAACGAATAACCATCCGGCTTGGGTAACAACCCTAGATTTGTGTCGGGACGATATCTGGTGGCAGGATGAAATGTTATGAAGAAATTCATCAAAATAACTATTTCATTCAAATATGTCGATCATTATTTGAATATGTTGGTAACCCATTGTATAAAAGGGATAATGCCCACGAAGACTGCGTTTGGAAGATGTACTGGCATGGTTCGACTTCTCGGGCCCAGCAACACCAGCGTCAATATATCATCCAAACACTGGCTCAGTTGGTAGAGCATGGCGCTTGTAACGCCAGGGTAGTGGGTTCGATTCCCGGGACCACCCATACGTAGAATGTATGCACACATGACTGTAAGTCGCTTTGGATAAAAGCGTCAGCTAAATGGCATATATTATTATTATTATATTATTATTATTATCAGGACATTACACTTAAATATTTTAGTATTTTATTTTATACAGAAAATGTATATAAAACCTGTATCCCCTGTATTCATAATTATATGACAATATTTTAGGTTGACAATTCAATTACACAATTAAGAAATAAGGCCTGGGGGGGTGTGGTATATTGGCCAACGTACCACACCCCCGGAGGTGCTTTGTTGCCATTATAAACTGGTTACCAATGTAATTAGAGCAGTAAGAGGTGAAGAGGGACTGTCGTACTACTATGACCCTTGTAATACATCACATTACACAGTGATAATATATATTATTATTATTATTATTATTCATTTAGCTAGTGACAACCTAGTTCCATGGCCGAGGAAAAGAGTTAGTAGTATCACTAGTGATCCTGATGTGTTAACAGACTGTACATACTGAAGAGTGAGCACACACACATTTCATACAATTACTGTGTAGTAAAAACAAGGACACACAATGTTAGTGCCCACACACTCAGTGGTTAAATCACACACTCAGTCCGCATCCCAAATCGGACTCTGTTCCCTATGTCTATGGCTAGGTCTATGGCTAGGTCTAGGTCTATGGCTAGGTCTATGGCTAGGTCTATGGCTAGGTCTAGGTCTATGGCTAGGTCTATGGCTAGGTCTATGGCTAGGTCTATGGCTAGGTCTATGTCTATGGCTAGGTCTATGGCTAGGTCTATGGCTAGGTCTATGGCTATGGCTAGGTCTAGGGCTAGGTCTATGGCTAGGTCTAGGTCTATGGCTAGGTCTATGGCTAGGTCTATGGCTAGGTCTAGGTCTATGGCTAGGTCTATGGCTAGGTCTAGGTCTATGGCTAGGTCTAGGGCTAGGTCTAGGTCTATGGCTAGGTCTATGGCTAGGTCTATGGCTAGGTCTATGGCTAGGTCTAGGTCTATGGCTAGGTCTATGGCTATGGCTAGGTCTATGGCTAGGTCTATGGCTAGGTCTATGGCTAGGTCTAGGTCTATGGCTAGGTCTATGGCTAGGTCTATGGCTAGGTCTAGGTCTATGGCTAGGTCTATGGCTAGGTCTATGGCTAGGTCTATGGCTATGGCTAGGTCTATGGCTAGGTCTATGGCTAGGTCTAGGTCTATGGCTAGGTCTATGGCTAGGTCTAGGTCTATGGCTAGGTCTATGGCTAGGTCTAGGTCTATGGCTAGGTCTAGGGCTAGGTCTATGGCTAGGTCTATGGCTAGGTCTATGGCTAGGTCTATGGCTATGGCTAGGTCTATGGCTAGGTCTAGGGCTAGGTCTAGGGCTAGGTCTATGGCTAGGTCTAGGTCTATGGCTAGGTCTATGTCTATGGCTAGGTCTATGTCTATGGCTAGGTCTATGTCTAGGTCTATGGCTAGGTCTAGGTCTAGGTCTAGGTCTATGGCTAGGTCTATGGCTAGGTCTATGGCTAGGTCTATGGCTATGGCTAGGTCTATGGCTATGGCTAGGTCTATGGCTATGGCTAGGTCTATGGCTAGGTCTATGGCTAGGTCTATGGCTAGGTCTAGGTCTATGGCTAGGTCTATGGCTAGGTCTAGGTCTAAAATAATGCTCTACGGAGGGAATAGTGTGCCATTTGGGAGACCCCCTAACAACTCTGGTTCAAATCCACAGCACTCTGTCGGTCTGTCTGTCATACCGTTGACTCGGACTGTCTCACTCGGTCCTCTGACAGACATGGAGTAGGGAGCAAGACTTCTGTAGTAGGTCACACTGACACTGGAGCGAGACACACAGATCTGTGTGTGTGTGTGTGTGTGTGTGTGTGTGTGTGTGTGTGTGTGTGTGTGTGTGTGTGTGTGTGTGTGTGTGTGTGTGTGTGTGTGTGTGTGTGTGAGAGAGACAGATATTGAGACAGGGAGAACATTGAAGGAAGACATGTTAGATGATTATAATCCCACAACCAGCCCCCCTCCTCCGATGGAGGTGTGGCCTAGCGTATCTCCTCTACATTCTTTGATGGAGGTGTGGCCTAGCGTATCTCTACATTCTCTGATGGAGGTGTGGCCTAGCGTACCTCTACATCCTCTGATGGAGGTGTGGCCTAGCGTACCTCCTCTACATCCTCCGATGGAGGTGTGGCCTAGCGTACCTCTACATTCTCCGATGGAGGTGTGGCCTAGCGTATCTCCTCTACATTCTTTGATGGAGGTGTGGCCTAGCGTATCTCCTCTACATTCTTTGATGGAGGTGTGGCCTAGCGTATCTCCTCTACATCCTCCGATGGAGGTGTGGCCTAGCGTATCTCCTCTACATTCTTTGATGGAGGTGTGGCCTAGCGTATATCTCCTCTACATCCTCCGATGGAGGTGTGGCCTAGCGTATCTCTACATTCTCTGATGGAGGTGTGGCCTAGCGTATCTCCTCTACATCCTCTGATGGAGGTGTGGCCTAGCATATCTCTACATTCTCTGATGGAGGTGTGGCCTAGCGTATCTCCTCTACATCCTCTGATGGAGGTGTGGCCTAGCGTATCTCCTCTACATCCTCTGATGGAGGTGTGGCCTAGCGTATCTCCTCTACATCCTCTGATGGAGGTGTGGCCTAGCGTACCTCCTCTACATCCTCTGATGGAGGTGTGGCCTAGCGTATCTCCTCTACATCCTTTGATGGAGGTGTGGCCTAGCGTATCTCTTCTACATCCTCTGATGGAGGTGTGGCCTAGCGTATCTCCTCTACATCCTCCGATGGAGGTGTGGCCTAGCGTACCTCCTCTACATTCTCTGATGGAGGTGTGGCCTAGCGTAGCTCTACATTCTCTGATGGAGGTGTGACCTAGCGTATCTCCTCTACATCCTCTGATGGAGGTGTGGCCTAGCGTATCTCCTCTACATCCTCTGATGGAGGTGTGGCCTAGCGTACCTCCTCTACATTCTCTGATGGAGGTGTGGCCTAGCGTATCTCCTCTCCTCTGACATCCTCTGATGGAGGTGTGGCCTAGCGTACCTCCTCTACATCCTCCGATGGAGGTGTGGCCTAGCGTACCTCTACATTCTCTGATGGAGGTGTGGCCTAGCGTACCTCCTCTACATCCTCCGATGGAGGTGTGGCCTAGCGTACCTCTACATCCTCTGATGGAGGTGTGGCCTAGCGTACCTCCTCTACATCCTCCGATGGAGGTGTGGCCTAGCGTACCTCTACATTCTCTGATGGAGGTGTGGCCTAGCGTACCTCTACATTCTCTGATGGAGGTGTGGCCTAGCGTACCTCTACATTCTCTGATGGAGGTGTGGCCTAGCGTACCTCCTCTACATTCTCTGATGGAGGTGTGGCCTAGCGTATCTCCTCTACATCCTTTGGAGGTGTGGCCTAGCGTATCTCCTCTACATCCTTTGGAGGTGTGGCCTAGCGTATCTCCTCTACATCCTTTGGAGGTGTGGCCTAGCGTACCTCCTCTACATTCTCTGATGGAGGTGTGGCCTAGCGTGTCTCCTCTACATCCTTTGATGGAGGTGTGGCCTAGCGTACCTCCTCTACATCCTCCGATGGAGGTGTGGCCTAGCGTACCTCTACATCCTCTGATGGAGGTGTGGCCTAGCGTACCTCTGTAAGAGTCTGTCGGTTATGGGAGGGGCCATCTTCCCTCTTCAATTTAGCTCCTCCTTTCTTTCCCTTCATGGCCTTGTCGTCCACCTTGTCCACCGGCTTCTAGGCAGACAGAGCCAATCAGAACACAGCATAGAAACAGAGAATACCAATCCCAACAGAGGACAGAGACAACCAATTAAAAACAGCTCTGAGAACATTCAAACGGACAGAAACTTTGAGACTTTAAAACAAACACAACATGCATTTATGAATACGCACTTTAACACCTGGACAGTGTGTGTGTGCTCGATTGCATTACCTTGGCGATAGCCTTCTTCGGCTTGACCTCAACCGGTTTGGGAGGAGCTGGTTTCTGTAGGTCAGAGAGAGAGAGCCATTAGCTTTAGCATTAGCCTAGTTAAAGAGTGGGGAAACGCTATAGAATTAGCTTAGCCTAGCACAAAAAGTGGGAAACACCATACAATTATCTTAGTTTAGAATGGGGCATTTCTATAGAATTAGCTCAGCTGAGTGAATTGGACATTTCAATGGAATTAGCTTAGCTGAGTGAATGGAGCATTTCTATAAACATAGCTTAGCAAAGACAATGGGAAAACACCATAGAAATAGCTTAGCATAGGAATATGTGTATCACCTGAACAATAGTGCATTGTGGGCTATAGGGGAGGCCATACAATACCCACTATGAGACGGCAACACCTCAGCTGAAGGTACGTACAGACAGCGTAATCATAGTTACCACGTCATCATTATGTAAACAGGGAAGACTATCACTGGATCCTTTTGGTTATTAAAATGACTAAAATAGAGCCGTGAGAACCTGTTGGTTAATAACCTGATCACATAATCAGCTATAACAGTAATATTGAGATAAGGTCATGTATTAACATGGCTGTGATAATGTGTTATATAAACATGGCTGTGATAATGTGTTATATTAACATGGCTGTGATAATGAGTTATATAAACATGGCTGTGATAATGCATCATATAAACATGGCTGTGATAATGTGTTATATTAATATGGCTGTAATAATGTGTTATATTAACATGGCTGTGATAATGTGTTATATAAACATGGCTGTGATAATGCATCATATAAACATGGCTGTGATAATGCATCATATAAACATGGCTGTGATAATGCATCATATAAACATGGCTGTGATAATGCGTCATATAAACATGGCTGTGATAATGAGTTATATAAACATGGCTGTGATAATGAGTTATATAAACATGGCTGTAATAATGCATCATATAAACATGGCTGTGATAATGCATCATATAAACATGGCTGTGATAATGTGTTATATAAACATGGCTGTGATAATGTGTTATATTAACATGGCTGTGATAATGAGTTATATTAACATGGCTGTGATAATGAGTTATATTAACATGGCTGTGATATTAACATGGCTGTGATAATGAGTTATATTAACATGGCTGTGATAATGAGTTATATTAACATGGCTGTGATAATGAGTTATATAAACATGGCTGTGATAATGAGTTATATAAACATGGCTGTGATAATGAGTTATATAAACATGTTAATGATGAAGGGCTAACGTTCACAACAAGCTGAAGTTACCAAGACCATATATCCCAAATGACACCCTATTCTTTATGGGGTCAAAAATAGTGCACTACAAAGGGAATATGGTGCAGTTTGAGATCCGGCCCATGTGCGCCATGCTTGAAGACAGTGAAATCACGACAGACCGAGGATGAACAGAACAGATAGATGTCAAGTCTGGTAAAGGAAATGAGGACGAGAGAGAGAAAACAAGCGCAGGACCAGAAGCAACCTGCAGGGACCTTTTCCCCCCCACCACCTTTACAACACTGAATTCTGTCATGATACCCTGATGAAGACAGCTTGCTGTCGCGATACCCTGATGAAGACAGCTTGCTGTCGCGATACCCTGATGAAGACAGCTTGCTGTCGCGATACCCTGATGAAGACAGCTTGCTGTCGCGATACCCCGATGAAGACAGCTTGCTGTTACGATACCCTGATGAAGACAGCTTGCTGTTCAAACCTTGAATAGAACACTCCTTTATAACCCAGTCTGAATAGAACACTCCTTTATAACCCAGTCTGAATAGAACTCTCCTTTGTAACCCAGTCTGAATAGAACACTGTCTGAATAGAACACTCCTTTATAACCCAGTCTGAATAGAACACTCCTTTATAACCCAGTCTGAATAGAACACTCCTTTATAACCCCGTCTGAATAGAACACTGTCTGAATAGAACACTCCTTTATAACCCAGTCTGAATAGAACACTCCTTTATAACCCAGTCTGAATAGAACTCTCCTTTATAACCCAGTCTGAATAGAACACTGTCTGAATAGAACACTCCTTTATAACCCAGTCTGAATAGAACACTCCTTTATAACCCCGTCTGAATAGAACACTCCTTTATAACCCCGTCTGAATAGAACACTGTCTGAATAGAACTCTCCTTTGTAACCCAGTCTGAATAGAACACTGTCTGAATAGAACACTCCTTTATAACCCCGTCTGAATAGAACACTCCTTTATAACCCAGTCTGAATAGAACACTCCTTTATATCTGGTGACAGTGAGAAACTATGACCCACAGACTGCTTCTGGTGGAGCAACGACGAGAGAGAGAGAGGAGGGAAGAGGGGATGATTAAACTTACCGATGACAACCTCTCTGACCGTCTGGTGGGCTACAGAAAGAGAGAGAGAGAGGGGGGAGAGAGAGAGACAGCAAGAGAGAGGGGGAGAGAGAGAGACAGCAAGGGGGAGAGAGAGACGGCAAGAGAGAGGGGGAGAGAGAGAGGGGGAGAGAGAGAGACAGCAAGGGGGAGAGAGAGAGACAGCAAGGTGGAGAGGGGGAGAGAGACAGCAAGAGAGAGGGGGAGAGAGAGAGACAGCAAGGGGGAGAGGGGGAGAGAGACAGCAAGAGAGAGGGGGAGAGAGACAGCAAGAGAGAGGGGGAGAGAGAGACAGCAAGAGAGAGAGAGACAGCAAGGGGGAGAGGGAGAGAGAGACAGCAAGAGGGAGAGGGAGAGAGAGACAGCAAGAGAGAGAGGGAGAGACAGACAGCAAGAGAGAGAGGGAGAGACAGACAGCAAGAGAGAGAGGGAGAGACAGACAGCAAGAGAGAGAGGGAGAGACAGACAGCAAGAGAGAGAGGGAGGGGAGACAGCAAGAGAGAGGGGGAGAGACAGCAAGAGAGAGGGGGAGAGGAGGAGAGGGGACAGAGGGCATATCAGTTGTGTATTGAGGGTCTGTTAGTGTACTAGGGGTAGTGTACTAGGGGTAGTGTACTAGGGGTAGTGAGGAGGGGTAGTGTACTAGGGGTAGTGTACTAGGGCTAGTGAGGAGGGATAGTGTACTAGGGGTAGTATACTAGGGGTAGTGTACTAGGGCTAGTGAGGAGGGGTAGTGTACTAGGGGTAGTGTACTAGGGCTAGTGAGGAGGGGTAGTGTACTAGGGGTAGTATACTAGGGGTAGTGTACAATGTGTAGTGAGGAGGGGTAGTGTACTAGGGGTAGTGTACTAGGGGTAGTAAGGAGGGGTAGTATTCTAGGGGTAGTGTACTAGGGGTAGTGAGGAGGGGTAGTGTACTAGGGTAGTGTGCTAGGGGTAGTGTGCTAGGAGTAGTGTACTAGGAGTAGTGTACTAGGGGTAGTGTACTAGGAGTCATGCGGAGGGGTAGTGTACTAGGGGTAGTGTACTAGGGGTAGTGTGCTAGGGGTAGTGTACTAGGAGTAGTGTACTAGGGGTAGTGTGCTAGGGGTAGTGTACTAGGAGTCATGCGGAGGGGTAGTGTACTCGGGGTAGTGTACTCGGGGTAGTGTACTAGGGGTAGTGTACTAGGGGTAGGTATATTATGGGTAGGTACTAGGGGTAGTGTGGAGGGGTAGTGTACTAGGGGTAGTGTACTAAGGGTAGTGAGGAGGGGTAATGTACTAGGGGTAGTATACTGGGTGTAGTGTACTAGGGGTAGTGTACTAGGGGTAGTGTGGAGGGGTAGTGTACTAGGGGTAGTGTACTAAGGGTAGGGGACTAGGGATAGGGTACTAGGGTCGTGTCTAGGGGTAGTGTACTAAGCGTAGTGTACTAGTGGTAGTGTACTAGGGGTAGTGTACTAGGGGTAGTGTACTAAGGGTAGTGTACTAGGGGTAGTGTACTAGGGATAGGGTACTAGGGGTAGTGTACTAAGCGTAGTGTGGAGGGGTAGTGAACTAGGGGTAGTGTACTAGGGGTAGTGAGGAGGGGTAGTGTAATAGGGGTAGTGTGGAGGGGTAGTGAACTAGGGGTAGTGTACTAGGGGTAGTGAGGAGGGGTAGTGTACTAGGGGTAGTGTACTAGGGGTAGTGTACTAGGGACAGTATACTAGGGATAGTATACTAGGGGTAGTGTGGAGGGAGTGTACTAGGGGTAGTGTACTAGGGGTAGTGTACTAGGGGTAGTGTACTAGGGGTAGTGTACTAGGGGTAGTGTACTAGGGGTAGTGTACTAGGGGTAGTGTACTAGGGGTAGTGTACTAGGGGTAGTGTACTAGGGGTAGTGTACTGGGGTAGTGTACTGGGGTAGTGTACTAGGGGTAGTGTACTAGGGGTAGTGTACTGGGGTAGTGTACTGGGGTAGTGTACTAGGGGTAGTGTACTGGGGTAGTGTACTAGGGGTAGTGTACTAGGGGTAGTGTGGATAGTGTACTAGGGGTAGTGTGGATAGTGTACTAGGGGTAGTGTACTAGGGGTAGTGTACTAGGGGTAGTGTACTAGGGGTAGTGTACTAGGGGTAGTGTACTAGGGATAGTGTACTAGGGGTAGTGTGGATAGTGTACTAGGGGTAGTGTACTAGGGGTAGTGTACTAGGGGTAGTGTGGATAGTGTACTAGGGGTAGTGTGGATAGTGTACTAGGGGTAGTGTACTAGGGGTAGTGTACTAGGGATAGTGTACTAGGGGTAGTGTGGATAGTGTACTAGGGGTAGTGTACTAGGGGTAGTGTACTAGGGGTAGTGTACTAGGGGTAGTGTACTAGGGGTAGTGTACTAGGGATAGTGTACTAGGGGTAGTGTACTAGGGGTAGTGTACTAGGGGTAGTGTACTAGGGGTAGTGTACTAGGGGTAGTGTACTAGGGGTAGTGTACTAGGGGTAGTGTGGATAGTGTACTAGGGGTAGTGTACTAGGGGTAGTGTGGATAGTGTACTAGGGGTAGTGTACTAGGGGTAGTGTGGATAGTGTACTAGGGGTAGTGTACTAGGGGTAGTGTGGATAGTGTACTAGGGGTAGTGTACTAGGGGTAGTGTGGATAGTGTACTAGGGGTAGTGTACTAGGGGTAGTGTACTAGGGGTAGTGTGGATAGTGTACTAGGGGTAGTGTACTAGGGGTAGTGTGGATAGTGTACTAGGGGTAGTGTACTAGGGGTAGTGTGGATAGTGTACTAGGGGTAGTGTACTAGGGGTAGTGTGGATAGTGTGTTCGTATAAAGATCCTCTTCATGTATCAGGGTGTATAAGCGTTTGCTGTATGTGTTTGTGTGGTGAATCCGATACATACATAATGAGCGTGTTTGCGGTTGTGTAAAACACACACACACTGTACACTGCACACACACACACACACACACACTGCACACACTGCACACACACACACACAGAGCTCCTACCTCTTGCTTAGCGACCTCCTGCTTAGCGACCTCCTGCTTAGCGACCTCCTGCTTAGTGACCTCCTGCTTAGTGACTTTAGAGGCGTCCTTGGCACCAGCCCCTTCGGCAGACTAGAAGAAACAGAGAGAGGACTGAATACACAACACACCCGGTATCCACGGCTAATGAACGGCCTGAGATGTCTGTCACGTTGTACGGTGAGCCAGTGGTCACCAACCAATCAAGATCACTTTCACAGTCAAAAAGCAAACCGAGATCTATTAAATCGGATTTTATTTTAAAACATGAAGCTAATATAAACAGTTGTGTAGAAATTGTGTTTGTGCCGTCGACCTAATACATTGTTACCTCATATGGGCTATATAACTGGTCTGCCAATATCATTATTCTCAGAACATGTTATATTTCAACACTCAAGTTTTGATAACAAAATAGATCAGTTGGTGTAGCACTTGCGAGGCACAGCTGAGCATAAATGGAGCAAATCATTTTATTTTTTATTTTCCTGGACTGATGGTACGGGACAAATGCATGTGATGGCATGGTGCTTTCAAGAAAACTGGGAACTGAACGAGGGAAAATCATCACGTCAGAGTTTCCGAGGTAGGTGACCGTTGAAAACTATTTTTTCTCGTCGGATCTCGTTTATTTTCTGAGTTCCCAGTTCTTGAACACACCGAAGTCTGAGATTTCCGAGTTTCCAGTTGCTTTGAACACGGCATTAGTCTCAGCGGAGGGAGGGAGGGAGAGAGAGCACTGTGAAGGGGCCGTGTAGTGAGGAGGGGCCGTGTACTAGGTGTAGTGAGGAGGGGCCGTGTACTAGGGGTCGTGAGGAGGGGTAGTGTTCTAGGTGTAGTGAGGAGGGGTAGTATTCTAGGGGTCGTGAGGAGGGGTAGTGTTCTAGGGGTCGTGAGGAGGGGTAGTGTTCTAGGGGTCGTGAGGAGGGGTAGTGTTCTAGGGGTCGTGAGGAGGGGTAGTGTTCTAGGGGTCGTGAGGAGGGGTAGTGTTCTAGGGGTCGTGAGGAGGGGTAGTGTTCTAGGGGTCGTGACGAGGGGTAGTGTTCTAGGGGTCGTGACGAGGGATAGTGTTCTAGGGGTCGTGACGAGGGATAGTGTTCTAGGGGTCGTGACGAGGGATAGTGTTCTAGGGGTCGTGAGGAGGGGTAGTGTACTAGGTGTAGTGAGGAGGGATAGTGTTCTAGGGGTCGTGACGAGGGATAGTGTTCTAGGGGTCGTGACGAGGGATAGTGTTCTAGGGGTCGTGAGGAGGGGTAGTGTACTAGGGGAAGTGAGGAGAGGTAGTGTACTAGGGGTAGTGTGCTAGGGGTAGTGTACTAGGACTCATGCGGAGGGGTAGTGTCTCAGGGTAGTGTACTAGGGGTAGTGTACTAGGGATGGGTATATGAATACACTCCTGATCACACGCAAACACAGTTCACTGTCATAGCAGCCACACACAAACAGCATGATCACTGTCATAGCAGACACACACAAACAGCATGACCACTGTCATAGCAGCCATCATACAAACAGCATGACCACTGTCATAGCATCCACATACAAACAGCATGACCACTGTCATAGCAGACACATACAAACAGCATGACCACTATCATAGCATCCACACACAAACAGCATGATCACTGTCATAGCAGACACACACAAACAGCATGATCACTGTCATAGCAGCCACATACAAACAGCATGATCACTGTCATAGCAGACACATACAAACAGCATGATCACTGTCATAGCAGACACATACAAACAGCATGATCACTGTCATTCAGACACATACAAACAGCATGATCACTGTCATTCAGACACATACAAACAGCATGATCACTGTCATTCAGACACATACAAACAGCATGATCACTGTCATAGCAGACACATACAAACAGCATGATCACTGTCATTCAGACACATACAAACAGCATGACCACTGTCATTCAGACACATACAAACAGCATGACCACTGTCATTCAGACACACACAAACAGCATGACCACTGTCATAGCAGACACATACAAACAGCATGACCACTGTCATTCAGACACATACAAACAGCATGACCACTGTCATAGCAGACACATACAAACAGCATGACCACTGTCATTCAGACACATACAAACAGCATGACCACTGTCATAGCAGACACATACAAACAGCATGATCACTGTCATTCAGACACATACTAACAGCATGACCACTGTCATAGCAGACACATACAAACAGCATGATCACTGTCATTCAGACACATACTAACAGCATGACCACTGTCATAGCAGACACATACTAACAGCATGACCACTGTCATTCAGACACATACAAACAGCATGATCACTGTCATAGCAGACACATACTAACAGCATGATCACTGTCATTCAGACACATACTAACAGCATGACCACTGTCATAGCAGACACATACTAACAGCATGACCACTGTCATTCAGACACATACAAACAGCATGATCACTGTCATAGCAGACACATACTAACAGCATGACCACTGTCATTCAGCCACATACAAACAGCATGATCACTGTCATAGCAGCCACATACAAACAGCATGATCACTGTCATTCAGCCACATACAAACAGCATGATCACTGTCATTCAGACACATACAAACAGCATGATCACTGTCATAGCAGACACATACAAACAGCATGATCACTGTCATTGCAGACACATACAAACAGCATGATCACTGTCATTCAGACACATACAAACAGCATGATCACTGTCATAGCAGACACATACAAACAGCATGATCACTGTCATTCAGACACATACTAACAGCCCGTTGTGTATATATAATTCCTTCTCGCATCTATCTACTGTTCTCATCCTCTCACCTTTCCCCTTTGCTTGTGGACTTCAGTGCACAACACATCAGCTGTCTGTGACCGGGGGAAAAAAACTTTCCAAACCTTCATATCATGACTGCTAATCGCACACAGCCACATTGTTGTCATGTCATAGTCAACATAGCTACTAGAACTAACGCGTTAGTGAACCCGCCATAGCCAGCTAGCTAACATAGCATCCGTCTCTGAGCTGGTTTTTTAAAATTAAATTTAACCTTTATTTTCAATGGTGGGAACAGTGGTTTAACTGCCTTGTTCACGGGAAGAACAACAGATTTTTACCTTGTCAGCTCAGGGATTCAATCCAGCAACCTTTGGGATACTGGCCCAACGCTCTAACCTGCCGCGTAGGTTAAACTAGCTAGCTGCATTTGACACCAGCCGAGTAAAGAGAAAGTGAAAGTCAAAATATATATTCTATGATAGCTCTCCCTCTTCCTCTCTGCTTCTCCTTCATTTTGGACGAAGTTAAGTTGTTAAACTGGTTACCTATTGTCCTTCTCTCTCTGAGTCAATCTTGATTTCAAACAAGGTTTGATTTCGGTCGGTTTGATCATGTTTATGGTAATAAAGTTAGCTAGTGATAGAACAGAGCAGCCTTTGTCTGGAGGAAAGATTCAACTCTGTTTCTCTGACCTCACTCATAGCATGAGTAGCATAGCATAGCATCCTCCTCTTCATTTATAACATACTTAACTATGGGAGGCAGAATGTGTGTGTAGCAGGTCCGTGTGCAGAGGAGGCCCATCCTCCTCAGTGAATTTCATTATAGTAGTCATTAAAAAGTCACCTTTTTTGATAAAACTATACTAAATATATTCACATCACCAAATAATTAAATAAAATACAGTTTTGCAATGAAGGTCTATCTCACCCTCTCGCTTCTATTTCATTGTGGAAGAAATTCATTTGTTCAAAACCTTTCAACTATTGTCTTTCTGTCTCTGAGTTAACTACTCACCTCATGTTATGCACTGCAGTGCTAGGTAGCTGTAGCTTATCCTTTCAGTACTCGAGCCATTCTCTGATCCTTTGAGTGGATAACATGTCAGTTAACGATGCAAGAGCTCTGAGGACGTTCTCCGGACGTTGTCATAATTACTGTGTAAGTCTATGGAAGGGGGTGAAAACCATGAGCCTCTTAGGTTTTGTATTGAAGTCAATATACCCAGAGGAGGACGGAAGCCAGCTGTCCTCCGGCTACACCATGGTGCTATCCAAAAAGGTGCTGTTTTAAGCAACTGTAGATCTTCATGGTAAAACCGTGTGTTTTAATTTAATAATAATAATAATAATAATTAATTTTGATTTGGTGACGTGAATATATTTATTAAAGTTTTATCTAAAGTTTCATGACTAATAGTAATTATGACTGGAGAGGAGATGAGTGGACTAGAGATCATGACTATCAGCAGATACTATCTCTCAGCCTCAGGGACAGTGCCACTGGAGGTCTCTTCACAGTCACCGAGTCCAGAACAGACTATGGGAGGCACACATTGCTACACAGAGCCATGACTACATGGAACTCTATTCCACATCAAGTAACTGATGCAAGACGGGTAGGCAGGTAGACGAGTAGGCAGGTAGACGAGTAGGCAGGTTGACGAGTAGGCAGGTTGACAGGCTCACAGGTAGACAGATCGGCGGGTAGGCAGGTAGGCGGGTAGACGGGTAGACAGGTAGGCGGGTAGACAGGTAGGCGGGTAGACAGGTAGGCGGGTAGGTAGACGAGTAGGCAGGTTGACAGGCTCACAGGTAGACAGATCGGCGGGTAGGCAGGTAGATGCAAGACGGGTAGGCAGGTAGACGAGTAGGCAGGTTGACAGGCTCACAGGTAGACAGATCGGCGGGTAGGCAGGTAGGCAGGTAGACGAGTAGGCAGGTTGACAGGCTCACAGGTAGACAGATCGGCGGGTAGGCAGGTAGGCGGGTAGACGGGTAGACAGGTAGGCGGGTAGACAGGTAGGCGGGTAGACAGGTAGGCGGGTAGACAGGTAGACAGATAGACGGGCTCAAAGGTAGGCAGATAGACAGGCAGGCAGGTAGACAGGATCACGGGTAGGCAGGTAGACAGGCTCAAAGGTAGGCAGGTAGACAGGTAGGCAGGTTGACAGGCTCACAGGTAGGTAGGTATACAGGCTAGCTAAACACCTATGTATCTAGGGTCTTCCTCTAAAAACAGGCTATGCAAACACCCTGATGGTTTAGCCAGAGGACAATGCATCATTTACATAGCAGCAACCTCTTTCACTATGTCCCCCCTCCCGCTCTCTCTGCCTCACTCTCCATGCCCCCTATCTCTCTCTGCCTCACTCTCTATCCCCCCTCTCTCCATGCCCCCTATCTCTCTCTGCCTCACTCTCCATGCCCCCTATCTCTCTCTGCCTCACTCTCCATGCCCCCTATCTCTCTCTGCCTCACTCTCCATGCCCCCTCTCTCTCTGCCTCACTCTCCATGCCCCCTCTCTCTCTGCCTCACTCTCCATTCCCCCTCTCTCTCTGCCTCACTCTCTATTCCCCCTCTCTCCATGCCCCCTATCTCTCTCTGCCTCACTCTCTATCCCCCTCTCTCCATGCCCCCTATCTCTCTCTGCCTCACTCTCCAAGCCCCCTCACTCTCTCTCTGCCTCACTCTCCATGCCCCCTCACTCTCTCTCTCTCTGCCTCACTCTCCATGCCCCCTCACTCTCTCTCTGCCTCACTCTCCATGCCCCCCTCACTCTCTCTCTCTGCCTCACTCTCCATGCCCCCCTCACTCTCTCTCTCTGCCTCACTCCCCATGCCCCCCCTCACTCTCTCTCTCTGCCTCACTCTCTCTCTCTGCCTCACTCTCTCTCTCTGCCTCACTCTCTCTCTCTCTGCCTCACTCTCTCTCTCTTGATACATCCCCTCACTCTCTCTCTCTTCAT
This sequence comes from Oncorhynchus keta, assembly GCF_023373465.1. Lineage (NCBI taxonomy): Eukaryota > Metazoa > Chordata > Actinopteri > Salmoniformes > Salmonidae > Oncorhynchus > Oncorhynchus keta. Next base: position 21,995 of record NW_026280248.1, on the reverse strand, counting down.
ACGTCCCCTCCCTCTCAATTTAATTTCAATATATGGGCTTTATATGTTTACATTGCCAAAGCAAGCAAGTGAAGTAGATAATAAACAATAGTGAAATTAACAATATAAAATTAACAGTAAACATTACACTCACAAAAGTTCCAAAAGAATAAAGACATTACAAATGTCATATTATATGCAAATATTTAAAGTACAAAAGGGAAAATAAATAAACATAAATATGGGTTGTATTTACAATGGTGTTTGTTCTTCACTGGTTGCCCTTTTCTTGTGGCAACAGGTCACACATCTTGCTGCTGTGATGCAACACTATGGTATTTCACCCAGTAGATATGGGACTTTATCAAAATGTCAAATTCTTTGTGGATCTGTGTAATCTGAGGGAAATATGTCTCTCTAATATGGCCATACGTTGGGCAGGAGGTTAGGAAGTGCAGCTCAGTTTCCACCTCATTTTGTGGGCAGTGAGCACATAGCCTGTCTTCTCTTGAGAGCCATGTCTGCCTACGGCGGCCTTTCTCAATAGCAAGGCTATGCTCACTGAGTCAGTCACAGTGGTCAGGAATTCTGCCACTGTGTAGTCTCTGTTTAGGGTCAGTCACAGTGGTCAGGTATTCTGCCACTCTCTGTTTAGGATCAGTCACAGTGGTCAGGTATTCTGCCACTGTGTACTCTCTGTTTAGGGTCAGTCACAGTGGTCAGGTATTCTGCCACTGTGTACTCTCTGTTTAGGGTCAGTCACAGTGGTCAGGTATTCTGCCACTCTCTGTTTAGGGTCAGTCACAGTGGTCAGGTATTCTGCCACTGTGTACTCTCTGTTTAGGGTCAGTCACAGTGGTCAGGTATTCTGCCACTGTGTACTCTCTGTTTAGGGCCAGTCACAGTGGTCAGGTATTCTGCCACTGTGTACTCTCTGTTTAGGGTCAGTCACAGTGGTCAGGTATTCTGCCACTGTGTCCTCTCTGTTTAGGGTCAGTCACAGTGGTCAGGTATTCTGCCACTGTGTACTCTCTGTTTAGGGTCAGTCACAGTGGTCAGGTATTCTGCCACTGTGTACTCTCTGTTTAGGGTCAGTCACAGTGGTCAGGTATTCTGCCACTGTGTACTCTCTGTTTAGGGTCAGTCACAGTGGTCAGGTATTCTGCCACTCTCTGTTTAGGGTCAGTCACAGTGGTCAGGTATTCTGCCACTGTGTACTCTCTGTTTAGGGTCAGTCACAGTGGTCAGGTATTCTGCCACTATGTACTCTCTGTTTAGGGTCAGTCACAGTGGTCAGGTATTCTGCCACTGTGTACTCTCTGTTTAGGGTCAGTCACAGTGGTCAGGTATTCTGCCACTGTGCACTCTCTGTTTAGGGTCAGTCACAGTGGTCAGGTATTCTGCCACTGTGTCCTCTCTGTTTAGGGTCAGTCACAGTGGTCAGGTATTCTGCCACTGTGCACTCTCTGTTTAGGGTCAGTCACAGTGGTCAGGTATTCTGCCACTGTGCACTCTCTGTTTAGGGTCAGTCACAGTGGTCAGGTATTCTGCCACTGTGTCCTCTGTTTAGGGTCAGTCACAGTGGTCAGGTATTCTGCCACTCTCTGTTTAGGGTCAGTCACAGTGGTCAGGTATTCTGCCACTCTCTGTTTAGGGTCAGTCACAGTGGTCATGTATTCTGCCACTGTGTCCTCTCTGTTTAGGGTCAGTCACAGTGGTCAGGTATTCTGCCACTCTCTGTTTAGGGTCAGTCACAGTGGTCAGGTATTCTGCCACTCTCTGTTTAGGGTCAGTCACAGTGGTCAGGTATTCTGCCACTGTGTACTCTCTGTTTAGGGTCAGTCACAGTGGTCAGGTATTCTGCCACTGTGTCCTCTCTGTTTAGGGTCAGTCACAGTGGTCAGGTATTCTGCCACTGTGTACTCTCTGTTTAGGGTCAGTCACAGTGGTCAGGTATTCTGCCACTGTGTCCTCTCTGTTTAGGGTCAGTCACAGTGGTCAGGTATTCTGCCACTGTGTACTCTCTGTTTAGGGTCAGTCACAGTGGTCAGGTATTCTGCCACTCTCTGTTTAGGGTCAGTCACAGTGGTCAGGTATTCTGCCATTGTGTACTCTCTGTTTAGGGCCAAATAGCATTCTAGTTTGCTCTGTTTTTTTGTTAAGTCTTTCAATTTTGTCAAGTAATTATCTTTTTGTTTTCTCCTGATTTGGTTGGGTCTAATTGTGTTGCTGTCTTTGGCTCTGTGGGGTCTGTTGGTGTTTGTGATCAGAGCCCCAGGACCAGCTTGCTTAGGGGTGTCACGCCCTGGTCGAAGTATTTTGTGTTTATCTTCATGTATTGGGTCAGGCCAGGGTGTGGCATGGGTTTTTGTATGTGGTGTGTATGTATTGGGATTGTAGCTTAGTGGGGTGTTCTAGGAGAGTCTATGGCTGTCTGGAGTGGTTCTCTATCAGAGGCAGGTGTTTATCGTTGTCTCTGATTGGGAACCATATTTAGGCAGCCATATTCTTTGAGTTTGTCGTGGGTGATTGTCCTTAGTTCCTGTGTTAGTTGACACAAGTATAGGCTGTTTTCGTTTCGTTTATTGTTTTGTAGTGTTTGTGTTTATTCATGTTTACGTTGTTTATTAAACATGGATCGCAATCTACACGCTGCAGTTTGGTCCGACTCTCCTTCACCACAAGAGAACCGTTACAAGGGGACTCTTCTCCAGGTTCATCTCTCTGTAGGTGATGGCTTTGTTATGGAAGGTTTGTGAATTGCTCCCTTTTAGGTGGTTGTAGAATTTAACGTCTCTTTTCTGGATGTTGATAATTAGAGGGTATCGGCCTAATTCTGCTCTGCATGCATTATTTGGTGTTCTACGTTGTACACAGATGTTTTTGCAGAATTCTGCATGCAGAGTCTCAATTTGGTGTTTGTCCCATTTTGTGAAGTCTTGGTTGGACCCCAGACCTCACAACCATGAAGGGCAATGGGTTCTATAACTGATTAAAGTATTTTTAGCCAGATACTAATTGGGATGTCAAATATTATCAAATGTATTTACAAAGCCCTTCTTACATCAGCTGATGCCACAAAGCTCTGTACAGAAACCCAGCATAAAACCCCAAACAGCAAGCAATGCATGTGTAGAAGCACGTTATGTTCCTTTTGATGGCATAGAAGGCCCTTCTTGCCTCGTCTCTCAGTTCGTTCAAAGCTTTGTGGAAGTCACCTATGGCGCTGATGTTTATGTCGAGGTATGTATCGTTTTTGTGTGCTCTTGGGCAACGGCGTCTAGATTGAATTTGTATTCGTGGTCCTGGCAACTGGACCTTTTTTGAAACACTGTTATTTTTGTCTTACTGAGATTGACTGTCAGGGCCCAGGTCTGTCAGGGCCCAGGTCTGTCAGAATCTGTGCAGAAGATTTAGGTGCTGCTGTAGGCCCTCCTTGGTTGGGGACAGAAGCACCAGATCATCAGCAAACAGTAGACATTTGACTTCAGATTCTAGCAGGGTGAGGCCAGGTGCTGCAGACTGTTCTGGTGCCCGTGCCAATTCATTGATATATATGTTGAAGAGGGTGGGGCTTAAATTGCACCCCTGTCTCACCCCACAGCCCTGTGGGAAGAAGTGTGTGTTTTTTGGCCATTTTAACCGCACACCTGTTTGTGAACATGGATGTTATAATGTTGTATGTTTTCCCACCTATATCCACTTTCCATCAGTTTGTATAGCCCATAACCCTTGTGCCAAATTGAGTCAAGCGATTTTTTTTTTAAATCAACAAAGCATGAGAAGACTTTGCCTTTGTTTTTGGTTTGTTTGTTTGTCAATTAGGGTCTGCAGGGTGAATACGTGGTCTGACTTATGGTCATTTGGTAAAAGACCATTTGACAAGTACATTGTTTTCACTGAGGAAATGTACGAGTTTGGTGTTAATGATTCTCCCACAGTAGTTATTGGGGTCAAATTTGTTGGGGAAGATGTTAAAGAGTTTAAGTATAGCCAATTGGAATTGGTGGTCTGTATATTATAATTATAATTCATCAACATGTGTTTTTGCTGTCTGTTCTTTATTATAGTTTCAAACAGATTGGAGGTTTAGTTATATTATTATATTAAATATACCCAAATAGTGGGTTGAGGAAGCAAAATAGTGATTGCTTTGCATCGCAGTTAGCCACTGAATCCTTCCAAACCACTCATTGTTGAATTTGTGATTTCCGACTTGCTGTGTAATGTCCAATGGCCGATGAGCACCGGTACCGATATCTATAATTTCTCTGAATATGACAAGGATTGAAAAGGATTTGCCAGTAGATTGTCAACGTGATTCATGATGATGACTGCTTGTCTGGCTAGCATGTTAGCCAATATTTTTAAAGTATGCTGTTGACATGATCAGTCCTAATCAAAGCTACGGCAGAAATAACCTGATTTTTGTCGTAATTGTATCTGTGGCCAATGATCTTGAGCCTTCATGGACAGGCACTTATAATGTAAATGTATGGCAGCACCCAAATGGGCTTGAAGTGCCTTGCTTTCCCTGGAGATTCTGCGGTGACAGCGTCCCCATGAGTGACGGAACACTGAGCCAATCACCACATAAGTAGAGAGAATGACCAACGCCTATGTTCTCGCTGCCTGCCTCTCCACCACAGTCAGCACCGAGCCGGGCTGAAACGCCTGCATTTAACAGCCTTACCCAAGAGACCTACTATGCATCTTTAGCAACTCAAGGATTACATTTTTTTTTTTTACATTGTTTGCAAATTGATATTTTTTAGGTAAACAGGTAGGGAAACAAAATGACAGGTCGCCACAGTGAGAGAGAGAGAGGAAGAGGCTGTCCTTCTAGAGGGAAAAAACATCTGAAATCCTTCTTCCGTCGACAGATTTAAATCCCTACCGGTAGACAGGAGGTCTAACACGTTAAAATGCACTAAAGGCACAATAATCTCCAAGCAGTCACTACGGGGATAAAGCGGCCACTTCAAACCGCCAGCGGCGGTGGTACGGCACGCATCCCTACCGGTCGGTATTCCGGAGCGCGAGCTGTGCACTGCGTGGTTACAGACAGTCCGGTATGTGTGAACAGGGAGTACACACCGGCCATGAACAGCGAGAGAGAGAGAGCAGGGGCTTCGACTGAAAACACACCGAATAACATGGAGGAACGCTGCCATGTCCCGCGCATCCACTCTACACTCCCATCAGACCGAAAAGGTCCCAGTTGAACCGTTCTAACAGGCGGTGCTCGGGTTTGGAAACTTTCGCATCAGCTCACCTGCTAGGAGAGACGCGCCGCTTATCCTGTCTCTCACAGATACACCGTTTTAATAAAACTAAAATAAACAGAGCGACTCACCTTCCTTTTAGGCATGATGTTACAGAGATACTATTTCCGTCAGAAAGGATCAGATAGTCCACCCTGCAGGTCCACAGCTCGAGTTTAGAAGTAACCTTCCACCAGATACCGGATCAATACTAAACACCTTCTATAATCACATGGTAATCATATGCAGACCTTTATCTCTGCATCCCGCCCACCCATAGGCCAGAACCCGCAAAACCAGCTCCTGTAGTGACAAGGGATTGGTCAAGCCCCTGTATGCAAATATCACCGCTGCGCACATTGGTTGAAGCGTAAGAATAGGGGATCCCATGGCTTGTCTGATTGGCTACGCACTCTTTGTAAGCAAATCATGGCCGCTCGTGGGTGATGGCCAGATGTGTAGGTTGAAAGAAAGCGAGAAGAGTAGAGAAGGGAAGAGAAGAGAAGAGAAAAGTAGAGAGGCCAATAGAAAGATGATGGGGCTCTAAGTGGTTCTGGGAAGTCTAGGCGGGAAGTAGAGGTCTTCACGGGTCTGGCTGGACCCAATATACCTGAGGCCTGACCTGGGCACGATTTGCTTTCGGGTCTGAAATTGTAATTTGTCCCTCAGGTCCGGGTTGGGTTCTGTTTGATTGTCATCTGGTCTATCAATCTACAGCCGATAGACCCGAGTGGACCTAAATGGACCCGACCATGGCTCTGCATAGACTATATAAGATTTATTTTAAGCTAATAAGATGAATTTATTGACTTATAGGTCCTTATATGTTGACTAGGACTTCTATTTGTTGACCAGAAGAGCAACTTGGCTGATCTCTATTTTTTTTTGTCACTCGGGTCTAATCAGGGTCTGGACCTGACCTAATAGGGTACGGGTCGGGTCTAGGTTGAGTTGTCTTCGGGTCCATTCGGGTTCGGATCTGGTTTTTGTCAGGGTCCTTCCGAGTCCGGGTTTCCATTTTAAAAAGGAATTATTAGGTCCATTCGGGTCGGGTCTGACTGTCCTCTGGGCCGAGTCCAAGTTCTTACCAGCTGGCAGGGACCAGGCCAAAGGGAAGAAAACACTGAGACTATAGCAGTCACACTAAAGGGCTGTGTACAAACACTATCGATCACTAATCAAACAAATCAATAAGGGCTGTGTTATAAACACACTATCAATCATTAACAATCAATAAGGGCTGTGTTATAAACACACTATCAATCATTAACAATCAATAAGGGCTGTGTTATAAACACACTATCAATCATTAACAAATCAATAAGGGCTGTGTTATAAACACACTATCAATCATTAACAATCAATAAGGGCTGTGTTATAAACACACTATCAATCATTAACAATCAATAAGGGCTGTGTTAGAAACACACTATCAATCATTAACAATCAATAAGGGCTGTGTTAGAAACACACTATCAATCATTAACAATCAATAAGGGCTGTGTTATAAACACACTATCAATCAATAAGGGCTGTGTTATATAATATATGCCATTTAGCAGACGCTTTTATCCAAAGACATAACAAATCAATAAGACAAACATTGACAGAGTAGCTATATTGAACAGTCAATATTGCCACGTCTTCCACAGTATGACACAGTACAACTCAATTAAGTGGTGTGTGTTATAACTTTACATGAAACATGCCAAAGGTCTGAACAATATAAACATTCACACACAACTTACTTATGCCACTTAATCACCACAACTCTTTCAGTATCCCCAAATGTACATTTTGTCATGTTTTTCACTTGTATTTTAACTTTAATGTTTTATTGTCTATTTATCAATGCAATATCCATGTATTTATAGTATATATATGACTGCCAAGTTGAAACACAGATTAATTGATACATCTATTGGATCCATAATAGCAGCATTGGCTTACTCAACACATTTCTACACACAACAACTTAGAAGTCCAGGGAAACTCTGGAATGAATGAATGATTCCACCACCACATCCCTGACGATATTTCCAGAGTAGCTATAGACTATAGGCACTAAGGCTACTATGACACGTGACAACAGAACTCAGCCCAGTTCACACAACCATTCTACTCTACTATGACGTCATAATGGTTGGATCTCACACAACGTTCTACAAAAGCATCACAATGGAGCTCACTTCACACAACATTCTACAGAAAGAACCCTCTGAAAAAACAATGGCTATTGGCCATCGCATCGCAACATTCTACAGTGACATCACAATGGGGAAAACCACAGCACAGCACAGCACACCACAATAGGCTACAATACAGACACACACACACACACACACACAACAAACCCCCCCATCCAGGCTAACTGCATGTGTGGACCAGAACCATACAATAGCGTTTCAGGAACTAGAATACTCAGGAGCAGCCAGGTAAGACTATGGGTATGTTAGTAAATCCGCTCTGGCAGATGAGGTGGGTTGATGCACTCAAGCTAACTGACTAAAGTTGGCGAGCTACTTCCAGACACAAATATGAGAATACCTCAACCTGACCGTTTTACTCGCCCTAGCAGAGCCGGTTAGGCATATATATTTTTTTAATGTGATCTAGAGCGCTGGTGACTGTAATTGTGCTGCTGGCAGGAATTTAATTACGTTTTTTTTCTCCAAAATGTACTGACACAGGTCATATTCAACAGGTGTTGCGCATTACACAATTCCTCAGTTATTCTGTGCTCTGGCACACTCAGACAAGAGTGCTCTGAAATATGAGTTGATAGCCAGAGTTAATTTTGGAACGCACCCTATATAATTAACTAATAAGGCTCGAGGTGAAGTGGTATATGACCAATATACCACGGCTAAGGGCTGTTCTTATGCACTACACCTCCTCGGGCCTTACTTTACACAATACAATATATCAGGGTCTAACTTTACACTATATAATATACAGTATATCAGGGCCTAACTTTACACTATATCATATACGATATATATCAGGGCCTTACTTTACACTATATAATATACAGTATATCAGGGCCTAACTTTACACTATATAATGTACAGTATATCAGGGCCTAACTTTACACTATATCATATATGATATATATCAGGCCTTACTTTACACAATACAATATATCAGGGTATAACTTTACACTATATAATATACAGTATATCAGGGCCTAACTTTACACTATATAATATACAGTATATCAGGGCCTAACTTTACATTATATAATGTACAGTATATCAGGGCCTAACTTTACACTATATAATGTACAGTATATCAGGGCCTAACTTTACATTATATAATGTACAGTATATCAGGGCCTAACTTTACACTATATCATATACGATATATATCAGGGCCTTACTTTACACTATATCATATACGATATATATCAGGCCTTACTTTACACAATACAATATATCAGGGTCTAACTTTACACTATATAATATACAGTATATCAGGGCCTAACTTTTACACTATATCATATATGATATATATCAGGGCCTTACTTTACACAATACAATATATCAGGGCCTAACTTTACATTATATCATATACGATATATACCAGGGCCTTACTTTACACTATATAATATACAGTATATCAGGGCCTAACTTTACACTATATAATATACAGTATATCAGGGCCTAACTTTACACTATATAATATACAGTATATCAGGGGCCTAACTTTACACTATATCATATACGATATATATCAGGGCCTTACTTTACACTATATAATATACAGCATAAAGGCCTAACTTTACACAATATAAGGTAGAGTATATCATGGCCTAACTGTACACTATATAATCAACAGTATAAAGGCCTAACTTTACATTATATAATATATATCAAGGCCTTATTTTTACACTATATAATATACAGTATATCAAGGCCTAACTTTACACTATATAATATACAATATATCAGGCCCTAACTTTCCATTATATAATATACAGTATATCAAGGCCTAACTTTACACTATATAATATACAGTATATCAAGGCCTTATTTTACACTATGTAATATACAGTATATCAAGGCCTAACTTTACAATATATAATATACAATATATCAGGACCTAACTTTCCATTATATAATATACAGTATATCAGGGCCTAACTTTACATTATATAATAAACAGTACATCAGGGCCTTACTTTACACTATATAATATACAGTATAAAGTCCTAACTTTACATTATATAATATACAATATATAACTTTACACACTGAACAGAAATATAAACACAACATGTAAAGTGTTGGTCCAACGTTTCATGAGTTGAAATAAAATATCACAGAAATGTTCCATACGCACAAAAAGCTTATTTCTCTCAAGTTTTGGGCACACATTTGTTTACATCCCTGTTAGTGAGCATTTCTGCTTTGCCAAGATAATCCATCCCCCTGACAGGTGTGGTATATCAAGAAGCTGATTAAACAGGATGACCATGACACAGGTGCACCTTGTGCTGGGGACAATAAAAGGCAACTCTCACACAACACAATGCCCTTTTTCAGACTGCAGTCCACCAGAGCTGTCAAATACTTTTCAAGTTGTATTTCCAAATACATTAAAATATGAAAATACTCTTGTCTTTTAAAATAAAATATCAGAATACTAACTTTGAACGTATGTGAAAGTAATTGAGATATTTAAAATTTTATTTGAACCAAGGTCTGTTTTAATAAATAGAGAGCTGTATTACAAATGTAGTGTCTCTTTCGTTATTATTTAATCAGTTTATCCATGAGGATTAGCATGGTCCTTAATATACATGGTCCTAAATATACATGGCCCTAAATTCCCATGAAAACTATGCTTCAGAGCCCATTAAGGTCCTGATAGAGGCGGTCAGTAAGGCACTGTGATGTTACCTTTAACCCAGAGTGATACTGTGACCTTACCTTAGAACCAGTGTGTCTCTGATGTTGCTAGGTCCACTGGTCAAGGTCAGGTCTCAGTCTGTTACAGGCATTACAGCTAAACACTGACCTGTGCATGGATAACTGACTGACTGGCTAGCTGGCTGGCTAGATAGCTGGCTGACTGGATAACTGACTGGCTGGCTGACTGGTTAGCTGCCTGACTGGATAGCTGACTGGCTGACTGACTGGCTAGCTGGCTGGCTAGATAGCTGGCTGACTGGATAACTGACTGGCTGGCTGACTGGCTAGCTGGCTGACTGGCTAGCTGCCTGACTGGATAGCTGACTAGCTGGCTGACTGGATAACTGACTGGCTGGCTGACTGGTTAGCTGACTGGCTGACTGACTGACTAGCTGGCTGGCTGGATAGCTGGCTGACTGGGATAGCTGGCTGACTGGCTAGCTGCCTGACTGACTGACTTACTAGCTGGCTGACTTACTGGCTAGCTGACTGGCTGACTGGCTAGTTGACTGACTGGCTAGGTTGCTAACAAGCTAACTGGCTGGCTGGATGGCTAGCTGACTGACTGGTGACTGGCTGGCTGACTGGCTTACTAGCTGCTGACTGACTGGCTGACTGGCTGGCTGACTGTCCAGCTGGCTGATTGACTGACTAGACTGAATTAATGACTGACTGACTGGGTTGTGTTTTATCTGAAGGGTCACAAAAGCATCTAACAGTCTTTAGTCGATGGGATTCCCTATGGGCCCTGGTCAAAAGTAGAGCCCTAAATAGGAATAGTCTGTTATCTGGGATGCAGACTCTGTTTCCCAAAGTCTTTCTGGGTCCCAGACGACTTGATCCTCAGACACCTGAATGTCATTATGACAAGCCAGCGGAGGACACACAACTAAGTTGTTGATTGTTCATTGATCATGTATTACGCTGGCATGGGAATTGGTGAATGAGAGAATTGGAATGTAAAGACCAAGCAGCGGGAGATTTCATTATGTTGAAACCTGCTTCAGTCCGTCCAGACATCTCGCTAGACCAGTCTGTTGTGGTGTCATCAGATCCATGACATCATTGGTTGTAGTCGAGCCACAAGATCAGCTCTACACCTGACTGACACCTTGTGGACAAAGCAGTACTGTATCCAAACAACATCATATGTAAACATCATGGGTACAACATCATGGGTACAACATCATGGGTACAACATCATGGGTACAACATCATGGGTACAACATCATGGGTACAACATCATGGGTACAACATCATGGGTACAACATCATGGGTACAACATCATGGGTACAACATCATGGGTACAACATCATGGGTACAACATCATGGGTACAACATCATGGGTACAAATATCATGGGTACAACATCATGGGTACAACATCATGGGTACAACATCATGGGTACAACATCATGGGTACAACATCATGGGTACAACATCATATGTACAAGCAGAAATCAATTAGAATATTGTAGTAGTAGTCTAGGACCTGGTGGTGGTGGTGTCTCTGTCCCCATAGTAATAGTCTAGGACCTGGTGGTGGTGGTGTCTCTGTCCCCATAGTAATAGTCTAGGACCTGGTGGTGGTGGTGTCTCTGTCCCCATAGTAATAGTCTAGGACCTGGTGGTGGTGGTGTCTCTGTTCCCATAGTAATAGTCTAGGACCTGGTGGTGTCTCTGTTCCCATAGTAATAGTCTAGGACCTGGTGGTGTCTCTGTTCCCATAGTAATAGTCTAGGACCTGGTGGTGTCTCTGTTCCCATAGTAATAGTCTAGGACCTGGTGGTGTCTCTGTTCCCATAGTAATAGTCTAGGACCTGGTGGTGTCTCTGTTCCCATAGTAATAGTCTAGGACCTGGTGGTGTCTCTGTTCCCATAGTAATAGTCTAGGACCTGGTGGTGTCTCTGTTCCCATAGTAATAGTCTAGGACCTGGTGGTGTCTCTGTTCCCATAGTAATAGTCTAGGACCTGGTGGTGTCTCTGTTCCCATAGTAATAGTCTAGGACCTGGTGGTGTCTCTGTTCCCATAGTAATAGTCTAGGACCTGGTGGTGGTGGTGTCTCTGTTCCCATAGTAATAGTCTAGGACCTGGTGGTGGTGGTGTCTCTGTTCCCATAGTAATAGTCTAGGACCTGGTGGTGTCTCTGTTCCCATAGTAATAGTCTAGGACCTGGTGGTGTCTCTGTTCCCATAGTAATAGTCTAGGACCTGGCGGTGTCTCTGTTCCCATAGTAATAGTCTAGGACCTGGTGGTGTCTCTGTTCCCATAGTAATAGTCTAGGACCTGGTGGTGGTGGTGTCTCTGTTCCCATAGTAATAGTCTAGGACCTGGTGGTGGTGGTGTCTCTGTTCCCATAGTAATAGTCTAGGACCTGGTGGTGGTGGTGTCTCTGTCCCCATAGTAATAGTCTAGGACCTGGTGGTGGTGGTGTCTCTGTCCCCATAGTAATAGTCTAGGACCTGGTGGTGTCTCTGTTCCCATAGTAATAGTCTAGGACCTGGTGGTGGTGGTGTGTCTCTGTCCCCATAGTAATAGTCTAGGACCTGGTGGTGGTGTCTCTGTCCCCATAGTAATAGTCTAGGACCTGGTGGTGTCTCTGTTCCCATAGTAATAGTCTAGGACCTGGTGGTGTCTCTGTTCCCATAGTAATAGTCTAGGACCTGGTGGTGGTGGTGTCTCTGTTCCCATAGTAATAGTCTAGGACCTGGTGGTGGTGGTGTCTCTGTTCCCATAGTAATAGTCTAGGACCTGGTGGTGGTGGTGTCTGTCCCCATAGTAATAGTCTAGGACCTGGTGGTGGTGGTGTCTCTGTCCCCATAGTAATAGTCTAGGACCTGGTGGTGGTGGTGTCTCTGTTCCCATAGTAATAGTCTAGGACCTGGTGGTGGTGGTGTCTCTGTTCCCATAGTAATAGTCTAGGACCTGGTGGTGGTGGTGTCTCTGTCCCCATAGTAATAGTCTAGGACCTGGTGGTGGTGGTGTCTCTGTCCCCATAGTAATAGTCTAGGACCTGGTGGTGTCTCTGTTCCCATAGTAATAGTCTAGGACCTGGTGGTGGTGGTGTCTCTGTCCCCATAGTAATAGTCTAGGACCTGGTGGTGGTGTCTCTGTCCCCATAGTAATAGTCTAGGACCTGGTGGTGTCTCTGTTCCCATAGTAATAGTCTAGGACCTGGTGGTGGTGGTGTCTCTGTTCCCATAGTAATAGTCTAGGACCTGGTGGTGGTGGTGTCTCTGTTCCCATAGTAATAGTCTAGGACCTGGTGGTGGTGGTGGTGTCTCTGTTCCCATAGTAATAGTCTAGGACCTGGTGGTGGTGTCTCTGTCCCCATAGTAATAGTCTAGGACCTGGTGGTGGTGGTGTCTCTGTTCCCATAGTAATAGTCTAGGACCTGGTGGTGGTGGTGTCTCTGTTCCCATAGTAATAGTCTAGGACCTGGTGGTGGTGGTGGTGTCTCTGTCCCCATAGTAATAGTCTAGGACCTGGTGGTGTCTCTGTTCCCATAGTAATAGTCTAGGACCTGGTGGTGGTGGTGTCTCTGTCCCCATAGTAATAGTCTAGGACCTGGTGGTGGTGGTGTCTCTGTCCCCATAGTAATAGTCTAGGACCTGGTGGTGGTGGTGTCTCTGTTCCCATAGTAATAGTCTAGGACCTGGTGGTGGTGGTGTCTCTGTTCCCATAGTAATAGTCTAGGACCTGGTGGTGGTGGTGTCTCTGTTCCCATAGTAATAGTCTAGGACCTGGTGGAGGTGTTTCTGTTCCCATAGTAATAGTCTAAGACCTGGTGGTGGTGGTGTCTCTGTTCCCATAGTAATAGTCTAGGACCTGGTGGTGGTGGTGTCTCTGTCCCCATAGTAATAGTCTAGGACCTGGTGGTGGTGGTGTCTCTGTCCCCATAGTAATAGTCTAGGACCTGGTGGTGGTGGTGTGTCTCTGTCCCCATAGTAATAGTCTAGGACCTGGTGGTGTCTCTGTTCCCATAGTAATAGTCTAGGACCTGGTGGTGGTGGTGTCTCTGTTCCCATAGTAATAGTCTAGGACCTGGTGGTGGTGGTGGTGTCTCTGTTCCCATAGTAATAGTCCTAGACTACCTGTGCTGAGTGGGCTCTATCTGTGAATTATTTTTTAATTTGAACGTTTATTTTATCATTTTGATTACAGGACATATTGGAGTGCCAACAGAAGAAGCTCGTCAAAGGTAAGGCATGAATTATGTTTTTATTTCTGCGTTTTGTGTCGCGCCTGCAGAGTTGAAATATGATTGTCTGTGTTTGTTTTCTGGGGTGCAGATAATCATTCGCCGTAAAGCCTTTTTGACACAACAAATGTAGCTTTAATTTGGTGTATTGCATGTGTGAATTCATGAAAGTAAAAAAAAAAAAAGTCATTTATTTGAATTTACGCTCTGCATTTTCACTGGATGTTGGCCAGACGCAGAGAAGTTAATAAACTATAGTTTTGGCAAGTTGGTAAGGACACCTACTTTGTGCATGACACAAGTAATTCTTCCAAAAATTGTTTACAGACAGATTATTTCACTTATAATTCACTGTATCACAATTCCAGTGGGATAGAAGTTTACATACACTAAGTTGACTGTGCCTTTAAACAGCTTGGAAAAATTCCAGTAAATGATGTCATGGCTTTAGAAGCTTCTGATGTGCTAATTGAAATCATTTGAGTCAATTGAGGTGTATCTGTGGATGTATTTCAAGGCCTGGCTTCAAACTCAATGCCTCTTTGCTTGACATCTTGGGAAAATCAAAAGAAATCATCCATGACCTCAGAAAAAAACATCTAGACCCCCCCACAAGTCTGGTTCATCCTTGGGAGCAAATTTCCAAATGCCTGAAGGTACCACGCTCATCTCTATAAACAACAGTACCAAAGCATAAATACCATGGGACCACGCAGCCGTCATACCCTCAGGAAGGAGACACGTTCTGTTTCCTAGAAATGAACGTACTTGGTGCGAAAAGTGCAACTCAATCCCAGAACAAAGGACATTGCTGGAGGAAACAGGTACAAAAGTATCTATATCCACAGTAAAACGAGTCCTATATCGACATAACCGAAAGGCCGCTCAGCAAGGGAAGAAGCCACAGCTCCAAAACATCCATAAAAGCCAGACTACGGTTTGCAACTGAACATGGGGACAAAGATTGTATTTTTTGGAGAAATGTCCCCTGGCCTGATGAAACAAAATATAACTTTTCGGCCATAATGATCATCGTTATGTTTGGAGGAAAAGGGGAGGCTTGCAAGCCGAAGAACACCTTCCCAACCGTGAAGCACGGGGGTGGCAGCATCATGTTGTGGGGGTGCTTTGCCTGCAGGAGGGACTGGTGCACTTCACAAAATAGATGGCATCATGAGGAGGAAAATGATATGGATATATTGAAGCAACATCTCAAGACATCAGTCAGGAAGTTAAAGCTTGGTCGCAAATGGGTCTTCAAATGGACAATGACGCCAAGCATACTTCCAAAGTTGTGGCAAATGGCTTAAGGACAACACAGTCAAGGTATTGGAGTGGCCATCACAAAGCCCTGACCTCAATCCTATAGAAAGTGTGTGGGCAGAACTGAAAAAGCGTGTGCGAGCAAGGAGGCCCTACAAACCCGACTCAGTTACACCAGCTCTGTCAGGAGGAATGGGCCAAAATTCACCCAACTTATTATGGGAAGCTTGTGGAACGTTACCCAAAACGTTTGACCCAAGTTAAACAATTTAACAGCAATGCAAATACGAATTGAGTGTATGTAAACTTCTGACCCACTGAGAATGTGATGAAATAAATAAAAGCTGAAATAAATCATTCTCTCTACTATTATTCTGACATTTCACATTCTTAAAATAAAGTGGTGACCAGGAATTGTGAAAAACTGAGTTTAAATGTATTTGTCTAAGGTGTATGTAAACTTCCGACTTCAACTGTATGTATTTGTAGTTGTCCACATATAAGTCAGAACCGTCTGGAGCAGTAATGCTAGTTGGGCGGGCGGGTGCGGACAGCGATCGGTTGAAGAGCATGCATTTAGTTTTACTAGCATTTAAGAGCAGTTGGAGGCCACGGAAGGAGAGTTGTATGGCATTGAAGCTCGTTTGGAGGTTAGTTAACACAGTGTCCATATAAGGGCCAGGAGTATACAGAATGGTGTCGTTGCGTTGAGGTGGATTGGAGAATCACCAGCAGCAAGAGCGACATCATTGATGTTTACAGATAAAAGAGTTGGCCTGAGAATTGAACCCTGGGGCACTCCCATAGGGACTACCAGAGGTCCGGACAACAGGCCCTCCGATTTGACACACTGAATTCTATCTGAGAAGTAGTTGGTGAAGCAGGCGAGACAGTCATTTGAGAAAGCAAGGCTATTGAGTCTGCCGATAAGAATGCAGTGATTGACAGAGTCGAAAGCCTTGGCCAGGTCGATTTTGACGGCTGCATAGTAATGTCTCTTATCGATGGTGGTTATGATATTGTGTAGGCCCTTGAGCGTGGCTGAGGTGCACCCATGAGCAGCTCAGAAACCAGATTGCATAGCAGAGAAGGTTTGGTGGAATTCAAAATGGTCAGGGATCTGTTTGTTAACTTGGCTTTCGAAGACTTTGGAAAGGCAGGGCAGGATAGATATGGGTCTGTAGCAGTTTGAGTCTAGAGTGTCTCCCCCTTTGAAGAGGGGATGACCGCGGCAGCTTGCCAATCTTTAGGCATCTTAGACGATACGAAGAGGTTGAACAGGCTAGTAATAGGGGTTGCAACAATTGCGGCAGATCATTTTAGAAAGAGGGGGTCCAGATTGTCTATCCCAGCTGATTTGTAGGGGTCCAGATTTTGCAGATTTTGCAGCTCTTTCAGAACATCAGCTATCTGGATTTGGGTGAAGGATAAGTGGGGGTGGCTTGGGCAAGTTGCTGCGGGGGGTGCAGAGCTGTTGGTCAGGGTAGCCAGGAGGAAAGCATGGCCAGCCGTAGAAAAATGCTTATTGAAATTCTCGATTATCGTAGATTTATCAGTGGTGACAGTGCTTCCTAGACTCAGTGAGGTGGGCAGCTGGGAGGAGATGCTCTTATTCTCCATGGACTTTAACGTGTCCCAAAACTTTGGGGAATTTGTGTTACAGGATGCACATTTCTTTATGAAAAAGCTAGCCTTTTTGTAGTTGGGGATGGAAATTTCTGAATTTTTGGTGGCCTTCCTAAGCCAGGATATAGATACGGCTAGGACATCATGGTTGGTGGAGTGTGCTAAAGCAGTGAATAAAACAAACTTGGGGAGGAGGTTTCTGATGTTAACATGCATGAAACCAAGGTTTTTACAGTTACAGAAGTAAAAAATGAGAGCGCCTGGGGAATAGGTGTGGTAGTGGGGGCTCTAGGACCTTGGTTAACCTCTACTTCACCAGAGGAACAGAGGAGGAGTAGGATATGGGTATGGTTAAAAGCTATAAGAACTGGTCATCTAGTGCGCTGGGAACAGAGAATAAAGGGGCAGATTTCTGGGCGTGGTAGAATAGATTCAGGGCATAATGTACAGGCAAGGTTATAGTAGGAAGTGTGTACATTGAGGTTAACCTAGGCATTGAGAGATTGCATCTCTGGAGGCACCAGTTAATTAAGCCAGGTGAGGTCTCCACATGTGTGGGGGGTGGGACAAAAGCTAAGGCATTTTGAGCGGGACTGGGGGCTCTACAGTGAAATAAAACAATAAGTACTAACCGAGACAGCCGTAGACAAGGCATTTTGACATTAGAGAGAGACATAAAGCAATCACAGGTTTTGATCGGGAGAGCTAAGACAACAACGGATAAATGGCGATGAATGGGCAGAGAGGGTCAGTTAGGTACGCACAGGACCTGAGTTCGGGACTGGGCGACAGATAAATGGCGATGAATGGGCAGAGAGGGTCAGTTAGGTACGCACAGGACCTGAGTTCGGGACTGGGGCGACAGATAAATGGCGATGAATGGGCAGAGAGGGTCAGTTAGGTACGCACAGGACCTGAGTTCGGGACTGGGGCGACAGATAAATGGCGATGAATGGGCAGAGAGGGTCAGTTAGGTACGCACAGGACCTGAGTTCGGGACTGGGCGACAGATAAATGGCGATGAATGGGCAGAGGGGTCAGTTAGGTACGCACAGGACCTGAGTTCGGGACTGGGGCGACAGATAAATGGCGATGAATGGGCAGAGAGGGTCAGTTAGGTACGCACAGGACCTGAGTTCGGGACTGGGGCGACAGATAAATGGCGATGAATGGGCAGAGAGGGTCAGTTAGGTACGCACAGGACCTGAGTTCGGGACTGGGGCGACAGATGAATGGCGATGAATGGGCAGAGAGGGTCGGTTAGGTACGCACAGGACCTGAGTTCGGGACTGGGGCGACAGATAAATGGCGATGAATGGGCAGAGAGGGTCAGTTAGGTACGCACAGGGACCTGAGTTCAGGACTGGGGCGACAGATAAATGGCGATGAATGGGCAGAGAGGGTCGGTTAGGTACGCACAGGACCTGAGTTCGGGACTGGGCGACAGATAAATGGCGATGAATGGGCAGAGAGGGTCAGTTAGGTACGCACAGGACCTGAGTTCAGGACTGGGGCGACAGATAAATGGCGATGAATGGGCAGAGAGGGTCGGTTAGGTACGCACAGGACCTGAGTTCGGGACTGGGGCGACAGATAAATGGCGATGAATGGGCAGAGGGGTCAGTTAGGTACGCACAGGACCTGAGTTCGGGACTGGGGCGACAGATGAATGGCGATGAATGGGCAGAGGGTCGGTTAGGTACGCACAGGACCTGAGTTCGGGACTGGGCGACAGATAAATGGCGATGAATGGGCAGAGAGGGTCAGTTAGGTACGCACAGGACCTGAGTTCGGGACTGGGGCGACAGATAAACAAAAAGAGGTACCGTGTTAATGAACAGTCCAGCAGGCATCAGCTGTGTAGCCGACTGATCATATGGTCCAATGAGCAGCAATAGGTGATTCAGGGAGCTGTTCGGTAGTCGCTACTAAGCTACTACTACGGCATTCAGAAAGCTAGTGGGCCGGGCTAGCAGATGGGCCTTTCGGCGACATAGCAACGGAAAAGCCTGTTGAAACCACATCCGACGATTACTTCGCAGACCATTCGTGATGGATCGACGGGGCACCGTGTCGACAATAAAGAGTCCAGGCCAATTGGCAAAATAGTTATTGTAGCCCAAGAAGTTAGCTGGTATATGGGCCTAGCTTGAGGCTGAGCTCGTGCTTGCTTCAGGACAGAGGCTTTAGCTAACAGTAGCCACTCGATTGCAGCTCGCTAGCTGCGATGATTCAGTGTAATGGTCCAGAGCTTGCGGCAGGAATCCCGGAGATGTGGTAGAGAAAAGCAGTCCGATATGCTCTGGGTTGATATCGCTGTGCAGACTGGCAGGTATTGACCAAGCTGAGGCTGGCTGGTGTCCGAGTTAACGGTGAGGACGGCTAGCAGTGGCTAACTGGCTGCTAGCTAGGTATGACCGAGTATCGAAGAAACAAACGTTTATTTCTAAAACGGGGGCAGGCCAACCACAGGTCAACTGCAGGCAGGGGTCAGTAATCCAGATAGGTGTAAGGGTCCAGAACAGCAGGCAGTCTCAGGGTCAGGGGTCAGTAATCCATAGAGGTGGTGTAAGGTCCAGAACAGCAGGCAGTCTCAGGGTCAGGGCAGTCAGGGGTCAGTAATCCAGACAGGTGGGGTAAGGTCCAGAACAGCAGGCAGTCTCAGGGTCAGGGCAGTCAGGGGTCAGTAATCCAGATAGGTGTAAAGGTCCAGAACAGCCGGCAGCCTCAGGGCAAGGTCAAAACAAGGCAAGGTCAAAACCAGAGGGTTAGAAAACAGGAGCAAGAAACAGGCAGGGGGAAAATGAACTGGCAACAAACAGAGAACACAGGTATAAATACACAGGGGATAATGGGGAAGGTGGGCGACACCTGGAGGGGGGTGGAGACAAGCACATAGACAGGTGAAACAGATCCGGGTGTGACAGAAGCTTCTGAATTAGCAGTGAGTGATCAACAGTATTGAAATCCTTTGACCAGTCAATGAAGAAGACAGCACAATGTTACAGTGCCTTGCGAAGGTATTCGGCCCCCTTGAACTTTGCGACCTTTTGCCACATTTCAGGCTTCAAACATAAAGATATAAAACTGTATTTTTGTTGTGAAGAATCAACAACAAGTGGGACACAATCATGAAGTGGAATGACATTTATGGGATATTTCAAACTTTTTAACAAATCAAAAACTGAAAAATTGGGCGTGCAAAATTACTCGCCGCTTTATTTGTGCATATTTGTTTGTGCTCTGATTACACACATGTTTTTAGGTCAGCAATTTACACATGATGACTTCATCCGTAATATGAAAAACCGTTCTTGGCAAATATAGCTATCTAGCAAGTTGGTTAGCTATCTAGCCAACGTTAGTTCTCATCTTTCACTATTAAACAGTAACACGCAAAACACTAAAAAATGCCACAAAGAAATAAGAAAAAATATAAAATAATGCAAATCCACATTATATCAATTCAAATACAGACATGTAGCGAATAAATAATTTTGACATTTTTTTTTGTATGATTCTAAATCAGATGTCAAGTTCATCAAGTTTGATTTGTGTATGAAACATTTTCCTGATAAAATAAAGAGATGAATGACATTTTCACGTTAAATTGTGGATTCAGTATTGTGAAAATAACATGGCAAACTGAGATATTTCAATGGTTGTTGCCAAGATATAGTTTATTTAAAAAAAACATGTTTTATATATTTTTATTTTTACCTTTATTTAACCAGGCAAGTCAGTTAAGAACAAATTCTTATTTTCAATGACAGCCTGGGAACAGGGTTAACTGCCTGTTCAGGGCAGAACGACAGATTTGTACCTTGTCAGCCCGGGGTTTTGAAACTTGCAACCCTCTGGTTACTAGTCCAACGCGCTAACCACTAGGTTACCCTGCCGAACACTTCACTATGTAAACAATGACAGAATATTGTTCAATAGAGTCAGTTTCTAGTTCACAAAAACTGCATTCACTGGTAACATCAGGTATATATTTAGAAATCAAGCTACGACACGGATAGAATCAATGGAGCATCTTAAAGGAGATCTCCTTAAGAACCTATGGAGCATCTTAAATGAGATCTCCTTTAAGAATTATGGGAGCATCTTAAAGGAGATCTCCTTTAAGAATCTATGGAGCATCTTAAAGGAGATCTCCTTTAAGAATTATGGAGCACTAAAGGAGATCTCCTTTTAAGAATCTATGGAGCATCTTAAAGGAGATCTCCTTAAGAATCTATGGAGCATCTTAAAGGAGATCTCCTTTAAGAATCTATGGAGCATCTTAAAGGGGATCTCCTTTTAAGAATCTATGGAAAGAATCTTAAAGGAGATCTCCCTTTAAGAATCTATGGAGCATCTTAAAGGAGATCTCCTTTAAGAATCTATGGAGCATCTTAAAGGAGATCTCCTTTAAGAATCTATGGAGCATCTTAAAGGAGATCTGCTTTAAGAATCTATGGAGAGGCCTAAAGGAGATCTCCTTTAAGAATCTATGGAGCATCTTAAAGGAGATCTCCTTTATGTTATTGATGATCACCATACATTTGTTCTGAGGAGCCAAGCACAGCGCCAGTCTACATCAAACAATGAAGCTCAACAAAATATTGCAGAGGGAATAGACTTCCTGTAGAAAATATCCCATAATAAACAATTGTTGATTTTCTTATCTAGTAAATCTTGCCATTCACCTGGATATCGCTTACCTACTGGCATAATGTCAGAAATGGGCTTGCTACCTTTTTCCAC